>NW_015164236.1:114477-122647 GCF_001447785.1 Gekko japonicus
AGATGCGGTATTAAAGGCAACTTCGGCAAATCCACTAAAAATTGGGAATACAATCATAAAGACTTTAAAGGATATCCCATTTGAAATCCGTCAAAAGAGGAAAGGCTACAAGGAATGTATCTCATTTCTTCAAACTAATGGAATTCAGTACAGGTGGGCAATTCCTGAAGGTGTAATTTTTAAAGTCAACGATAAAAGAGAGAAGATTGACTCCATCTTTAAACCTAAGGAATTTTTGAGACGTCAGCTTGGGCTGGAAGAAGAACTTAAAAATGAAGAATCCAAGTCAAGTGACTCTGCTACTTCAGGAATGGACGAGGACTCTGTGGGGGAAGCGGGTGCAGGAGCAGGAGCAACGAAAACTGTGTATGACTTTAAGGATAGAAAACCGAAGTAAGGGCAGAAGGACTCTGTAAATTGCTCTTTGAAGTAAAGAAGATGCTCAAGAAGTACTCTCACAAAGAATAACTTACTAATATAGAAGATGTGTTAAACAAGAACTTCACAAGTATATTGTATCACTAACACTTGTCTTAGTAACATTTAGATTAACATGGAAAGGATCTCCTACTCTTGGGTTTTTAGTTAGTTTGGGTGTCTTTCCTTTATCCTTAGATGTAGTCCCCCTTCCTTTATTTTTCATTGTAGTTAATAGTCTTATGAAAAATAATAAAAATACCCTCTTGGGGGTTTAAAAAAAACACAAAACACAAAATGGCTTACAATTAGGGATGTGCCCCTAAAAATGTTCAGACACTGACAAAGACACAGTGTAAAATTGAAGAAAACTGGGCCTGGGAACCTTAAATTGTTGACTTAGAATACTTCCATATATTCCTGAATATTTTGGGGAAATTTTGGGGACTCATTTACTAGTATCCCCCAAAATCCCACATATATCTGAAAAATACCGATAAGGTATTTTCAGGTGTAAATTCAGACAAGAAATATCTGAATGCACATCCCTACTTATAACAAAAAAACCTAAATGCAGCAATAACAAATGAACACTATTGTATAATTATTCTTAATTAAGGCTAGCCCAATCTCATCAGATCTCAGAAGCTAAGCAGGATCCCCCCAATTAGTACTTAGGCAGGAGACAAGCAAGGATGACCAGGGTTGCTAATGCAGAGCCAGGCAATGGCAAACCACCTCTGAATGTCCCTTGCCTTGAAAACCCTATGTCATGCCCACTGTGCAGCTCGACCCCATGGACCCTGACCCAGGGGATTCTGCACCCTCAACTTCCGAGGTTGAGTTCCATGCACCCCTTGAATCGCTCGACCTGAGGAGAATGAGCACCAGTCAACAAGAGAGTTTGCACCTGGAGCCGTGCCGACAGAGCCAAGCACAAGCACCACGCCTCCTGATTCACCTCCACTGGTGGCTCGTTTGTGAAAGCAGAGGTGACGGGACATGGCAACCTGGCGTAAGGAGGCACGCATGCGAGGTCGACGTACTCTAAGTCCTGACCAGAGCCAGGACCCTGTTAGCGGTCAATAATTGGCTAACAAACGGGACGGGCTCTTTAGGTGGCTTTCTCAGATCCACAATTCGTGCTGGCAACTAGTCTCTTGGATGACTCGCGGCACCCCGGATCCTGTGTTCCTGTCTCCTGGTTTTCGTTCTGACTTCTCAGCTCCTGACTCTGGTTTGTTTCTCTCCGGCTCCCCGACTACGGACTGTGTACCCTGACTTCTGACAAATGGCTTTTGGCTTCTGAACTCTTTGATACAACCTCTGGTAACCCTAGGCTACATTTTGACTTGGTGTTTTGCACTTTGCTCGCTTTACTCTGTTTTCTCTGGTACCTGGACCTCGGACTGTGTTTCAGACTTCCGTGCCCTGCCTGGTCCGCCAGCGCAATCATGATACCCTACAGGGTCATCATAAATCAGCTGTGACTTGATGGCACTCTCCACCAATTAATATTGAATACAAGACCCTGGAAGTCTCATATTGCCTGAATTCACTACTGTTACTTTGGTTGCTGATATGTTTCAGGGTTCAGTTCAAAGCTTCTTACCATTAAAACTCTTCATTACCAGTGTACCACATACCTGAAGGGGCATCTCATCAGCACAAGGTTGCCAGGTCCCCCCTGGTCACCAGTGGGGAATGGGGAAGTAGGGTTACCAGATCCAGGCTGGGAAACTCCTGGAGATTTGAAGATGGAACCTGGGGAGGATAAGGACCTCAATGGGGTGCAATGCCATAGAGTTCACCCTTCAAAGCATCCATTTTCTCCAGGGAAACTGATCTCTGTAGTCTGGGGATAAGTGTAATTCCAGGGGATCCCCAGGTTCCACCTGGACGGTGGCATCCAGCTTCTTGTTGTCCCGTTGCACCCTAGGGTGTGGACTGCTGTGGTCTGTCACAGGCCTTTTTGGTGGCAGCTCTCCACTATGGAATAGTCTTTCCAGTCATCATAGAAAGGTCTCCTCATTAATGGCTTGTGGAAGATGCTTTATGTAGCTTACCACCAGTGATTGGATGGAGAAAACCTAACAGCATCAAAGATATAGTGGTCAGGTCAGATATGATTAAAACAAGGGGTAGTGAATCAACTTTACCTGTTGGATTTTTCAAATGTGGAAAATGTGTTGCCTGTGGTATAGTGATGGAAGGGCATGTTTTTCAACATCTCCAGCTTAATATAACATGGAACATAGACCAATTTAATAACTGTAATTCCTGTGGTCTGATATATGAAGCTGTTTCCCCATGTCAAAATTTATATGTGGGGGTCAACAATAAGAAGCATTAAGTTGAGAATGATGGAACATAAAAATCAAATTAAAAACAAAATTTGGGAGGCCCCAGTGACTGTCCACTATAATGAAGCTGGGCACAATCCTGATGAAATAAGATTCTCTGTATTAAATAGATTTTAACCACATACATACTACACAGTGGATATGGCTAAGGAAGTGTTATGCAAGGAAGCCTATTTTATTTTTAAATTTCAAACGATGTCACCGAAAGGATTACATTTAGTTCTTGATTTATCTTCATTTATTTAGCTATCTGTATAATTTTATAATTGGTGGCTGCCTGGAATAAGATATGGAAATGACAATGGGCTGTAACAGGTGTGAGCAATCAAGGCATGGTAAAGTACCTGAGATGTGAGAGGTCCCTCAGGGCCCTGATCTCGTCCGGGAGCTCGTTCCACCAGTAAGGAGCTGCCACCGAAAATGCCCTGGCCCTGGTAACGGCAAGTCTTGCCTCCATGGGGCCTGGGATAGATAGACGTTGTTGATAGCTCTACTGGAGGAGAAGATACAGAGATGTGAGGCACGCTTGTCCACACTCCAGTTTATATGAGAAGGTGAAAATTTCATGGACAGAATGCATGAAGCACTCCTGAGTCTTGTCTAATTTGGCCTTGAGTCATCCAAATTGCACAACAGAAGCACAATGTTGGAGAGGCTCAATCTTCTGTACAGATGGTCAAAGCAATCCTTAATTCTACACTGGGAAAGCTGTTTCCAGAGAAGTGAAAGGATCTGGGGTTTCTCTTCCAATGCCTTCCCTTCTGTTTCCACTTTTTGATGGCAAAGTACTTCAGGAGGAGATTCATTGTGTGCTCACAGATACCTGGAGCATAATGAAAGGGTTAACTCTAAATTATGCAGATGGTATGCTTTTTTTAAAAAAGAAAAACCCTATGTACATTTTAAATACTGTTTGGTGCTTCATAAATACCTAAAGTTAAAAGAGTATGTAACTCTTGAGGTGGAGAGTGGGAGAGGTAATTATATTACGGTAAACTTAGATATGAAAACTATTAAAGAAAAGTTTATATTCAGTATAGATTTTTACAAGAAGAGTAATGGTACTGGTGCATTTTAATCTTTTTATTGAAGCAGAGAAAGTCTGTGCCAAGGAAACCCACATTCCACACTCAGAAAACTCAGCTTAAGTTCTATATTCAGAGATACAGTGCAAATGAAAGCCAGGGCCAGATTCTAAACAACCCCTTGTGGTGCACCCGATGGTTTCTGAATGCTCAGTGGGGCACAGGCTTTGTAAGACAATGGAAAAGTGCATTTGGAATTTCTCCACTGGTTTCTCAGAAGGCTATACCTTATGTTTGTCAATGGACCCTGCCATTAGTAAAACTGTTGAAATGGCAGCAAGGACTGCTGAGAGCCACAATGGGCTCCTTGGACAAAGATTGCATTTGGACCTCCTCACATGACTCTGATTTGAACTAAAGATCATCACAAAAGACATCACTTGGCTTCCTGATACCATGAATAAAATAATAATTGTTCATTAGGTAAGAAACAGTAAAAGGCAGAAAAGGGTCACAACTATTAAATAGTTTACATTTACAAAATAAGCAAGGGGAATCAAAAAGACTCCCTTTCCACGGGACCTAGCCAGAATACTGACACGCAGTAAAAATTAAATACAGATTTGACCCATATTACCTGGGAATAAGCCCACTGAATGAAGTGAGACATCAGTCTCTCTCAAAAATTACCCCAATTAAATAAAAAATACTTAAAAGATATTTCTACTCATCCAAAACAAAAAGGCAAGCTCACAACAATGTCAAGTTGATTAATGGGAAAATTGGGGAGCTATGAAAATCCATGAAGAGGAGATATGGTAGCCAAGTCCCCAGAAGATATTTTTTTATGATGGCACAAGATTCTTTTCTGGTTTTGTCACAACAGACTAAGATAGCTACCTTTCTAAAATCTGCCTCTACTGCTGTTGACCTTCACAGCTACTTACTTGGTTTGTGTCAAGTCCTGGTAGAAAAATACTTCTGGGTATGCACAGAACACCTTCCCCTCAACACTGGGAAACATTAGTAATTTACTAGCATACTTATAGACACAGAGGAAGCAGTGGAATCACTGGATCATATTTTTAATCCCTCTGTAAAAATAAAGAGAAGGTAATTGTATGTGCTATAACTTTCATAAGAATAAAATAAGAGACTTGCTGGATCAAAATAAAGGTTTGATCAGCCCAGCATCCTGTTTCCCACAATGGCCAGCCAGATGCTTCTGGGAATCCCACCAGCAGGGAATAAAAGCAACAGCCACTCCCTCTTAGTTGCCATACATTCAGACGTGTGCTGCCTTTAAAAACGGAGCCTCTATTTAGCCATCATAGGTAATGACCAGTGATGGACCTGTCCACCTGCATGAATCTGTCTAACCCACTTTTAAACCAATGAATGTCACCTCTTAATGCAGTTTATTCAATAAATTAATTATGTAGCATGTGATGGGAGTACTTCCTTTTGGCTGTCTTGAACCTACTGCCAACAAAGTTCAGTGAGGCAGAAAATAACCTCACTCTTCATTTTCTTCACATAATTCATTAGTTTATAAGAGTCTTTATGTATATAGCTTATATAGCTTTCTATAAGCCTTCATAATTGTATAAAAGAAACAGGGGCAGTTTTCCTCAACTCTTTCTAGCCCAGCTGATCCTGCCAAAAATGCTCTCCTCTTCTCTCCTCTTCTATCTGCTAAATATCCTGGGAATGCCTGTTTTCTTTGTATCAGCCCCTAATGATTCTCACTATAACATCTTCTCAATTCACATATCCTATGCCTCTCAACATCTCTCTCTATAGCCATGTGTCTAATTTTGTATTTTTAGATTTACACATACATTTACGCTACCAATAGAAAATGCACTTTACATGTGATGAAATGACCTCTAGTACACAAAAACATGTCACAAGCACTTTACATGTGATGAAATGGCCTCTAGTACACAAAAACATGTCACAAGCAATTGTACCCTAGCACTCAAAATATCATCACCCTCTTCTACCCCATGTAAGAGATTCAGTTTCTGGTTGCTCAGCTATAATGTTTTAAACTCAGCTTTTTCCAACTTCAAATATGTGTATATTTCTGGCAAAAGTCACCTAATTTGCCGGCATGAAACTCTCTTTTCACAAAATGGCTTGAGAAAACAATGAGGTGAAGGGATCAAAACAAAGATCGAAAATTATGTGTCAAAACACCGGAAGTCTACAAATTAGGCTTTAAGTGTTCAATTAGGAGAGTGTATGACTGAAAATTATAAATCTGTTTGTCATATCTTACAGACTAATTTGTCTTCACTGAGCAAATCTAGCATTTAAAATAGTGGTGACTATTCATTTCAAAGGGTCTGGCTTGGCTGGATTGTAACAAGTAAATTGTCAGAAAGCAGTTTTAATGATTTCCTATACAGCTGGATAGCAATGCTGAATTTAGTGAATAAGCAGCTTGTGTCATATGTAAGCTACTGTGGTGTGCTAGTTAACATGTTGGAAAGATACAGGAGATCTGGGTTCAAATCCTGTGAAGCCAAGTTGATGACCTGGCCAATTCACCCAATACAAAGTCTGTGTGGCCTTTATGGCCATCTACCTTGATCCCATTGACCAGACATTGTCTGAGAATTCTGTGCTCAGAACTTAATTCTCCTGTGCACATGGACCCACCACGGCATGCAGAGAAAGGTGGTATAAGCCACCCCCTGCACCCTTTTTCCAACTTGAAACAGCCCCACGGTGTTTCTATGAGACTGATGGACCACTTCAGGTGAGGTAAAAATGTCCCTCTCCATTACTACAGATAGCAAGACCAAATAGGCATGGTGTGGTTACAGAGATAAGGCTTAGAGCATTCAAAATATAAGGAAGTTAAATAAATGAATAAAAAGAACACACATGGTCTTTTCATGCATCAGACTAAGCAAGGCTGAATGAATAGGTGAAAATGTTTACTCCCTTTCCCTGCACTCGATACTTATCCTAAACCATGTTTAATTATGACAAGCTAGTTTTATATGAAGTTGAAGTAATTTAAAAGTTCAGCATTACCTTAGTTTTCAGAGTTGGATGGTCTCCCCACTGTTCCTTGCCATGTGGACAAGATGGAGTCTCTGGATAAAGTCTTGCATCACTTGTGCCTCCTTGATCAGAAGCTGTAAGATAAGAGAGACCTTCTTCTCCATGTTCTGGGAATTTATAATCTCTCACTGGAGGGTCCGTCCCCCCCCAGTTGTCATTCCTCTTGGCATAAGGGGAAGAGAAATATTTCTAGCCATTTGGCTGTCTCCCTCTCTGTCCCTTTAGGCATGACAAGTTGTGAGGTGGTAAACCAATATCGTACTTTAACCAGAACTATTAGCATATGTACACACTCAGGTACTCAGTTGTTGAGGCTTGATGGCTCATCCCTTTGTCCCCTCCTTTGTGCCAGCTACGAGCCTGCAATTGGTTCCCATCTCATAAATAGAATGTAGACCCAATGGTCGAGTCATTGGGGTGAATTCCAGCATGTAGGACATTTCTCCACACCAGTCATAAGTCCTCAGAAATTCATCCGTGCATTTACTGTAGAAAAAGGGATCAGGATTTGCATGCTATCCTGGCCTCCAATGTCTTTGCATTTAATGTACACAACTGGGCAACCTGTAAAGACTTGCAGGGGCATTTCATTTCCCCTCCCCCCATTTCCTCTTCCCCTTCTCTGAAAGCTCCCCTAGCCTTTTCTCTCCTTCCCACCCATCCACCAGCCTTCCTGCAATTCTCCCCCCCCCCATCTTCAAGTTTTCTTCTTTCCTCTACTCAGGAAACCTATGGATTAATTGTATGGTGTCAGCCACCAGGCTGGGCCCAGTTGTGTAGTGGGGACTTGCAGAGTGCACCTCACTTTCCCCTGTACCCTCAATCCCACACTATTTCCCTTTCTCTCCTCCCAACAATCATCATATCCTCATCTTTTCCTACTCTCCTTCCCCCCTACCAGCCAAACGATTTTTTATCTGCTCCTCCATCTTCAGCTATATGTATTATTTCTTTACTTCATTTATACCCCATCCTTCTCAACAATGGGGACTCAAAGCAGCTTACATCATTCTCCTTTCCTTCAGTTTATCCCACAACTGTTGTGAGGTAAGTTAGGCTGAGAGTCACACAGTGAGCTTCCATATAGGGTTGCCAAATGAATTTTGGCCGGGAGCGGGGGGCTCCCGGCCGGCGTCTAACTCGTGCGCGTGCGCGTCACCCGGAAGTGACGTCGCACACTGGGGGCGGGGCCACGCCATTTGAGGGGAAAACAAAGAGTTTTCCCCTCAAATGGCGTGGCCCCGCCCCCAGTGTGCGACGTCACTTCCGGGTGACGCGCACGCGCAC
>NW_015164236.1:123540-152631 GCF_001447785.1 Gekko japonicus
ATTCTGAGATTTTTACAAGGTTATAGAAATAATCCTTAAAAATAATTTACACAATAGTCAAATATAGACTTGCTCACAACTTTAATACTACTAGCTTTTTCACTCACAAGGTAGAATTTCTGCTCACAACACTGTGGAACTTAGAGGGAACATTGGCTAGCATACAAATTATGTGGTAGCAAGTCACCCAGTGGTTGCTACTGGGTCTGACCCCAATGAATCCTCCCATAGACCAAAACAGCCCTGGAAAAGGCCCTGCCCCTTCACCCTTGCCTTTTACTAACAGAAGCCAAGACTGGCAATTCTGTTGTGGTTTCCCAGTGATGGCCACTGAAGGCATCCATTTCTTTTTTTTTTTAATCTTAATTTTAACCACTTCCAAAAGGTAGACATTACAACTATACAGCTATAGGCTCATTACATAAGACATACAAACCATATTTAAATGTACATTAATTATACTACAGACCATATCTCTAGCCCTCCCACTATTTTCTACAACCCCACCACCAAACTATAAACCTAAATTGATGTTTCACAATGCCATACTTATCCATTCTCTAAATACACAGAACCTTCTTTCATACTAATTCTAGTATCTGTTGATGAACATCTTGACAACCTTTATGGTTACTCCAATAGTCCAGTATAAGGCAAATAATTTTCAAGTATCTGCAAATTTAGCAGCAGATCAACCTCTCCAAGTCCACATGCACCTGTATGATGCCTTGTTCATTGCCCATGTGAACCATACCTTGTTTAACCACAGTCCCAAAGATGGCACCAACTGGTCCTTCCATTGCTGTGCCAATGTCATTTTTGCCTCAATTACCAACTGATAATGAACACATTTGAGGCAAATTTATACTAAAGGGGGAGTCATTTGATAAGTAGATCTTCAGTGAACAAGTAAATGTACATTGCAAAATAATTTCAGTTTTGTTATGCACACCATTCCAGTATTTTTAAACAACTGGACAGGTCTGCCATAGGTAAAATGGATCCCTTTGCTTTCCTACACTTTGGCCAATCTTGCAGGGGTGAAATATCTACAATAAAGCATTTTCAAACATTAGTTATTGTAGATTTTCCGGGCTGTATGGCCATGGTCTTGGCATTGTACTACCTGACGTTTCGCCAGCAGCTGTGACTGGCATCCTCAGAGGTATAACACGGAAAGATGGAGTACTCTCTGTGTCAATGTAAGAAGAAAAATGGTAGGCAGGTAATTTATATCTACTCAGGAATCTGGGGTAGGGCTGAGTCATTATCTTGTAGGAGTTTCCCAGGCTGTGACATACTAAGGGAAGAGCTTTCCTGAGGAGGTTCTTTTGCATATGGATTGGCTGTTGAAATTCTTTCTGATCCCGACATTTAATGACATGTTAGAAACTCTATAAAATGCTTTCCCCAATTCCTTCAGTGAGATGGGCAGACCTAGATCAATTTCCCATCTAATTTTACAATTCTACTTTAACTCCCCCCTCTCCTAAAGACCTGCATACATTTTTGTCAGAGGCCCTCTGGGATGACTCTGCCAGCCTAATCTCAATACCATTTAATGATTGAAACACATTCATAGTCCTTAATGATGACAATATATCATGTCTCGACTGAAGCTATTGAAATATGGGGATTTGTCCTGAAACTGTACTCTTCAATTCCTCCAGAGTAAAAAAATAACATCCCTCTTTCCTCTCAGATCAATGAATCTTACTAATCCAACTTGAATCCACCAATCACAATCCTGGTCTTTATTAGATGCTGACATTCTTTGGCATATATCCAAGGTTTTAAATGAAAGTTCTTGTCCCAACCTAGTAACACATCAATTTCTTAAAATGCTCCTCTTACCATTTCAGGGAGTTGTGTGTGTGTGTGTGTGTGGGGGAACCCGAATGTATTTTTTAAAAGATTTCAGATTTTTCTGCAAACTTGAAGCATTTTTTAGTTTTGTTGAAAGATCTGTCTTGTCTGTTCATGACTCCAGTCTCCAGATTTAAGTATCCACAGATTAGGACAGGCTGATAATTAGATACATTGATGATGATGATGTGTAAACTCACGCTGTTGGTCAAAATTGGAGACTGCTGCAGAAAGTATGGTTTTGATTGCGTAGAGCCAATATGCTTACATAGGAGTTCAGTGCAGATGTTCAACTAAATCGAAAAACACTGGGGTCAGAGCCAAGGGGCATGAAGCCTCCTTTCCCATTTGAGTACATTTGCTGGTGGCAAGCTGGGAGCCAGCTCCTCAATAGACAGTTCTGCTGGCTTTCAGTAGGCCCAACCTTGTTAATTGGGCTGCTTGCCGGTCCACCCCCCCCCCATGACTCCTCTCCTCCCAGCCTGACATTCACTGTTCAGCAGCTGCTGGAGCCTAAGGATGGTGAGGCAGGGAGGTCTGAGGCTTGGCCCATGGGCAATCATGCAGTCAAGGAGTGTGCTTGCCCACCCAGCGGCTCAAAAACAACTAACATCTAAAAATGCGAGTAGACAAATGGGTACCTACCCTTAGATGGGTAGGGGGCACCCACCTCTGACGAGGGTGTGTGGTGGTGGCGCGGACGGCGTGGAAGGCAGCAAGGCACCAGTGGCGACGGCGGTGGCGGTGGAGCACTGGCGGAAACGGAGCGATCCCTGGTGGCCAAAGTAAAACATCGGGTGACGGCGAAGGCTGGAGGCGCACGACGGCGTGTGACGGAGGCACGGCGGAGCCTGTTGGATGGAGCTGGGGCCAGAAGCGTGCATGGGCCGTGCGCCTGCACGGTCCCACTGATAGTCACCTTGGAAACACCAGAAGCCTGCTTAGAAGACGCCAAGCCGAGCCAGCAGCCAGAGACCATCAAGGGCCCACCACCAAGGGTGCCCGTAGGCAGTCCCACCCCAATACTATATGTGGCCTAAGTTAGGGATTAGAGTTCATAGAACGCAACATATGTAAACCGCCCAGAGACCCTCCGGGGTTAGGGCGGTATAGCAAGTCTAAAGTTAAATAAAAATAAATAAAAAAACTTACCTACTATGAAGTTTGCAACATCCATCCAAATGAGGAGGAACCCCCCCCACACAGACATTCAAACATTAAATACAAACTATACTTATTTATACTCAAAATCATATATTTGCCTACATTATATAGAACTTGCTTAAATTTATTTTTTGACCCTTTGTGATCCACAAACAAAAAAGTTATCTTCTGACAAGGAGTTAGTGGATGTTTCCTGATTTTAATCAGTATTTTGAGCAAAGTTTCAATTTTCCATTTTTTCCTCTTGATGTTATAGTTTGTTTGCAGGGTTTATGCTTGTTATATGGTGGTTGTATGCAGTTTATATGGTATCTATACATTTAATATGCATATATAGATGATATACAAACCATGCATAATACTGTTTTATTGGTGCATAAATAAAGTTGAAAAATGCATATGCTTTATGAGAAACTTTTGGGTGAGGAAAAGAGCGTGAAAATAAAGTATCACATTTTCACTCTGCACTTGGGAGAAGTGCAATTTAAATAGCTTTTTAAAAGCCTAAACGGCAGGGATGGGAAACTTGAAATTATCCCTACGATGATGTGTTGAGCCCAATGAGATGCTTTGCAATTTCCAAGAGAATTTACACTTCTAACAGTTATACAACTCCTTTAAGCACATAAGCAGAAAGTTACTCATTTTTCAAATGACTATAAATGTAACATTATTCTGATTTCTAACCTACATTTTCAAGTGGCCAATTTGTAGTTCACACTCACAGCTAGTACAATTTTCAAATGAAATGTAACCCTAAGCTGGTCCAACTTTCCTTCTAATACTAAAAACATAAAGCAAAACTTTAAAAGCCTCAGCAGGTCAGATGGCTTGATGAGATCTCAAAAGGTGTCTGCAGGATGACAAAACTTCAAAAGTTCAGTGGTATTGTAGCAGGGAAATAGGGTTCAATCAAACTGATCTGCTCCACTGTTTTTGATTCTTTTTTCCTATTGGAGAACTGTGAAGTAGCAAGAACCCCTGGCTGACTTGTCTAAATTCTTCAGTGATGGGGCTTTCCTGCTAGCATAAAGAAATAACAAAGAACATATTGCAAGGCTTGTTAGATGTGCATATTCTTGAACTACACGAACAGCCCTCAAAATTCTGTCTTAGATCATTAAGCAGCTGACACAAAACATTTTCCTTTTCCTTTTTGTTCCCCCCTTCTCTTTTTTGTTCCTTACTTTGGCTCTGATTTGGACTGGAAAATTAGACTTATTTTAAAAGTCCCTAATTAAAGGTGAGGCACATCAAAGCTCAATGGTAGGCCTTTGCTCTTGTTTGATCTGGGGAAACTGAAATAGGATAAAAAATAAAGAATCCTGGGTTGAACAAAGGAGAAGCAAAATTGAAATGAGAAAACGGCAAAGATGAGAATACTAAAATCACCCCAGCATGTCTGAATGAACAGGAATTCTGCAAAAGAAAGTCCAATTCCCCCACCTCCACCTCATAGCTGTGCATTCAGTGTACCTGAATGGAATGTCTGTGAATGGCTAATTTAAATTCTTTCAAGAGGGCTGTGCTATAGTAGACAGAAGGATGAATGTGGACTAGGAAACCTAAGTTTACACCCCCATTAAGCCATGAATTGCAATGGGTGATCACCATGTGCTACTTGATCCTATGTTATATAGGCTTTCCTGGGCTCTGCCATGCATGCATTCCTCCTTCCATCTGCTGGGTAATATCATACCCACTATATCCTTCTGTGCTGACAGCCATGTCTAAGAAATACCATCCCACTGTCAAAGTGGGATCAGCTGAAGAGCCCCTGTGGATAGAAAAAGTGGTAGATTTTGGCTATACTGGCATCCCCCTTCCCCAATGTTTAATTTTTGCATGTAGATAAGCTTTAAGAGTTATAGCAGGACCATCATCATGCTCAGATTAGTGCTGTGGCTTATAAGAAGAGCAATTCAGTATTTTCATGTGGTGTATCAAAGGGCAGTTAATATGTTGCATGAAATCCATGTCTTTAAAAATAATAAATCCAGGCCATCATTTATAGTTTGCTTTTTTAAAAAAACAGATGTGCATCCTTCTTAGTCACTTTAATAGATTTCTATCAAGTAGCATATGACCCACAATGCCTTCAATAGCCACCCTCTGTGATTAGGCAAGGCTATGAATAATTGTCAACAGGAAATGGGGGATCTGAATATTTCACAGTAGCCATTCCCAGAAGCCTCTTCTTCAGAGATATGTGGTGAGTATGTGACTCTCTTGTGACCAGCATTTCCAGTCTGGGAAATGTGTGGTTAGTTTGGAAGGTTCAAAGCCTTCTTCATGTGTGATTCCATAGGACCTGGAAGACAGATGAAGATGTCAATGTTTTCCCGTTAATTTCCTTTGCAGTGTTCCTCAAGGCTGGAGAACATTGTCATGAGGGAGCAATGTGCTAAATAGTATTTAACAATTATTTTTAGCAGTTCTCAGGGACTGTTCAGAAGTGAGTAGCCCTGGAAACCTTCAATGTATGTGGACTCAGAATCTGAGACTGCATGGCCTTCCCACTGTGTAAAGGAAAGCACATCTGAGCTGTATGTATGCATGTGAATACGTGCCCTCCATCCAGTTTCTGAACATTGGGTAAATTGTTTATTTATTATTATGCCTGGTTTGCATATGATTTCTTTCACATGGGCATTTGTTCCCAAGGCCTTTCCACATGAACCACAAATGTAGGTCACAAGAGATTTATATATTCACCACTTACCTCCAAAGACGAGACTTCTAAGAATGTGCAATGTGAAATATTCAGATATCCCATTTTCCCAAGACCTTTCCACATGGTCACAAGAGATTTATATATTCACCGTTTACCTCCAAAGATGAGACTTCTAAGAATATGCAATGTGAAATATTCAGATATCCCATTTCCTGTGGACACATATTCATAGCTTTGCCTAATCACAGAGCATGGTTATTGAAGGTATTGTGAGTCATACCTTAGAGACAACTTCCTCAGTTTTATCTGGCTTGGCTTTTATATTGGCCTGCCAGCCTCAATCCCATTATGACCTTCCCCTCTTGCTGATTTCCTCTCTCAGAGTCTAACATGGAATTGCCATCATCACTACACCGGATAGATAGTCCTACCTGACTACTAAACTTAACAATGGGGGGCCAGGCTGCCACACAGCCAGAGGCCAAATTGGCATTGGGCTGGGTAGCCAATGCCCATACCTTTGCTGCCGCCACCCAGTAGCACAATACCAAGCCAGGCTATGGTGATCTGTTACCAATCATGGGTGATGCAGTTTTCAAGAGCTAACTTACTAGAAACAATGGAAAGTTTTGTTAATTGAACCTCAAAGAGTATGTGCCTGAGAAGACTTTCAATAGGTAAAAGGGAAAAGTTGACCTTTTGCTCTTAACTTAGATTCTTAGGTATAAAATAAAGATTTTTTTAAAGTATATAATCAATATGTAAACACTAGGAATGCTCAAATAGCTACCAGTGTGTCTCACAGTGCAGTCAGTTTTTCAAACATGTGCATGCTGATTTAGTTCTACTCCACCCCCCATTGAGTTGCTGCTTGACTTGGTATACAGTAATTTACACAGACAGTCAAAGAGATCACAAATCATGTAGATTTGTCATAAACAAATCCACTGTTCTTTTTTAAACCCTACAAGGAATGGGCACTATGAAGCAAAATTCTTCATGGTTCATGAACTGAAGTTCATGATGCTACCATCACAAACTTCCATGAACTTTGAAAGCAGTTTGTGGTGGTTCACAGCAGTTTGTGGATAGACCAGAAAGAAGGGGTTTAAAGGGACTCTGAGTCCCTTTAAACCCCTGCTTTCTGTTCTTTGAAAAAGTTGCAAAAACAGCTGAGCAGCGGGAAGCAGGCTGCTTCCCGCTGATCAGCTGTTTCCAGCTGTCTTACGCAGCCTCCCTGCTGCTCAGCTGTTTTTCAGGTTTTCTGTAAACCCCATTTCTGTGGTCCTTTTCAACAGGGTTTGCAGGACAACAAACCACGAACCGGTTCAGTTTAAGATTTGGTTCGTGGTTTGGCCACAAACCATGAGTTGACACAAACCAGATTTTTCTGGTTCATGCTCATCCCTAATCCCTACTGTTTGGTATTCATCTAAGTAGTCCTTAGTAACATTAATGGCTGCTGAGCTGTTTGGAACAGCAGCATTTTGGTGCATGTATTGTTTTAAAAGAAACCCAGTTCAAAGCTGTTTGGTAGCCTTCTGAGTCATTCAGAGCCAAAGCAAAAAAACAAAACAAACAACACCCCCCCAGTAATCAACTCACATCTGATCATCACAGTCAAACCACTTACGTCCAACTGTTGTACATGTCTGATGTGAAATTTGCAGGATTCCTGGTGAAAAACTAAAATGAGTTATGCATTTCTTCAAAGACTCACAGGTTTATTGAAGTATTCCTTTCATAGACTAGTGTCCATCATAAGATAGTAGAAGTGTAGCATTTTACATTTTTGTACAGGAATGAATGGCAATCATGAGCCCATATACCAAAAGGAAATGTTTCCTCCTACCCCATCCCCAGCTATTGAGAATCAAGGCTGTCTTTCATTTTTTTAAAATAATATCTTTATTTATTTAATTCTTTACACCCAAAAATATATTCAACAGAAAATTCAATAAGTTGAGTTTGCTACCAGTACTGTATTTTAACTCACAGTTCTGTGATTTGAGCAGGTTATAAATACTGAATTTAATCACTGCCTTCGAACATGTCATGAATACCAGAATTAGTTGTCCATTAGAATCACCATTTGTCTCTAAGCATCAATATTATTTAAAGTCTTTCTTTTTAAATGAGCCCTCAATTTAATCATAAAGAGTGTCTCTTTTAACTTCTCTAGCCACTGTTTTTCACTTGGAAGAGAATTTTTCTTCCAGTGTCTGGCAAAGACAATACGAGCAGTTATGATTTTGTTTAAACCTGCCTGTTTGTATGTGTACAACCTTCCACTGGGTTTTATTTCTTGGTGATGCTAAGGTGTGACAGAATATGCTTTGATGCTGCAAAGTCTCACACACAAGGATGCGTTTTTTAAAATCTACATTTAAGCCTATGCAAGATGCTTAGGTTGCATTCAGACGTTCAACTAACTGTGGCTAAATAATTTAAAAATGTGCATGAACCTGGCTTAGTGGTGTCCCTGTTGTCACTTCAGAGAGTGTGCAGAAGTTTGGGTAGTTTGGCATCCTTCATTTCCAGTAAAATGAAGTTGTAAAGAGCTTGCCTTGTTTTGGAAAAATGCTGCCAAGATCAAGTTTGTGTAGGAGGTTGGCTCCTGGGTAATTTATTAGTTTTTCAATATTTGCTGACCCAATGTAACTTTTCCATATGCATTTCATTCTCGGGATTATTTTGCAAAGTTTTACAGGGTGAGGAGGAAATGTTACTTTGGAGTCAACCCTTGTTCTCTCCTTTTCTGCTATGGAACAAACCTAACAAAACAGATTAAAAGAAAGAGGACACAGCTACGGAATAGTTGATGATGATCAAAGGGGGGGAAACAGCAACGTGCCCAACTTGAGCACGATCTGTACCATATCCTGTCTCTGATGTTTCCCAGAAGGAGATATGCTAAAGGAAGAGTACCACGGTTCAAGTCAATGACTTGCACTCAGTGTTAAAGAAGCAAGCAACAAGATCTGAATCTTGCTGACAAGCTAGTAAGCTGCCCCATTGCATCAACAATTGTCCTTTCTTCCTTTACCCATACATTGTCCACGGTGTGACTGCTGAGTGATGGGGCCGTGTGTGCGATTTAATCCTTTTAAAAGCCGACTGTTTTAGTCAGTGTTGTACAAGACACCATGATGGATGGGTGGTCAGTGTGCTTGCCTCCCAACCTCGGAAGCGAGGGGCCGAAATCCTGCCTCAGGGAAGGCTCTTTTCAAGCTGTGTGGAGATGCCGACTGCAGCCCCAGTCAGGCTTTCATGGGAGGAAACAGCACTGAATGCAATGGGACATCATTCTGAGTAAGGATACAGAGGATCTGATGATACCATGAAATAAAACAATAATTTGAATAAAAATGAAAAAGGCTAAATTCACTAACATCAGGTAAAGTGCCTTCTCCCACTATTGGCATGCATGTGAGAAAAACAGAAACACAGTTTTCAGTGCTCTTCATATCAGGTTTCTGAACTGGTGGATAGCCCTGTCGGAAGGCTGATTTACTATCACATTGCAATCATCCTGTGGTTTACAATGCGTGTGTGATTTTGGTCTAATTCTTTTTCAGCAGACACCTGTGTGGAGCTGAGACGAACACTCATTATTCTATAGGAAACCGATATAAGTTCTGACCCTTTAAGGCAGGCCACAATCCATGTTAGATGGCCCATCGGGAGCATGGGAAGCCTTTTGTTTTTGCTTTCTGTCCTGGATTACAAAATTGGAGGGGGGGGGGAAAGAATGTTGTCAGGCACCTGTCAGACTGCAGCACAGGGCTAGGGGGCTGTGTTTGGTTTGGTGAGTCCATCAGGCTATCACCATTTCTTGGAAATATTAACTACTGCCGGGGTCATTTCGTAGAAAAAGAGCTAGGGGAACTCATTAGCATAACTCATTAGCATATGCCACACCCCCTGACATCAGGGACCCGGCGGTGGACCTGCAAGGCCAGCGGGAGTGCGAGGAAGCCCCGCCAAGGCCCTCCCTGGCCCCAGGCAGGCAGGGGTGGGGAGAGGCGGGGAGGAAGCAACTTACCCTCCCTCTTCTCCTGCCTCCTCCTGGCTGAATGAGGGCTGGAAGCGGGGCGGCTGGAAGCAGGGGGCGGGGCTTCGCCATGTGCCCCACCCCCCTGCACCTCACCTGGGGGAACTGTGTTCCCCCGCGTTCCCCCCCGAAATGACCTCTGACTACTGCTCATTGGTCAAAAGACACACACACAATAGTAATGATCACTAATGAATATTTTTACTGCAAAAGTAATGCTGTGAGTAACCAACTTGATTTTGTAAGAGTTTTTCAGATGTATAAATCAAATTATGAGCCTGCTGAATTTTTCGCTCATTGACTGTCTTACTTAATAAAGCCATCAGTCGCACTTCAAGTACATCTAGTGATGGTCGGACTTCCCTTGGTTCATATCATAATTTGGTCATCTGCAAATGCTCTTTGAAAATATGTTTTCCTTAGATATTTCTAAATTGGCTTGCATCTTGTGTGTGTGTGAGTGTATTTTTTCACACTGCCTGTTGGGAACTATAGCTCAGGGTTCAGGCAGGGAAGAAAGCACCCCAGCAGCCATGTTGCCTAGATAAACTTCACACTTTAATTTCTCTCTCCACCTGCTTGGACTCAGAATCCCCCCAACCCTACACTTATCGATTTCTGATTTGCTTTCTTTAAAGGCCACATTTACATACATTATGAATGCCCTGCCCCAGGAGGGATACTCTTTTCTGACTTGAAAGTTCCTGGTCAAACACTTCTTCTGCTGATACCAGGCATTTCTTGGCAATGTCATCTACCTTGAACTGCATGAAGGTCTTTTGAGCATTTTTAATTTGAAAGTAAAAGTTTTGGTTATACCTTTTGTTGTAACATCAAAGAATGCAACTACACAGAAAATATGTTTTCTGCACCTTCTATTTTTTACAGAATACATTAACTAATGTGCATGTGACTAGCTGACAGAACTGCATGAAGACAGGCCCCGTTTCTTTTTTTGGTGTAGTGGTTAAGAGTGCAAACTCTAATCTGGGAGAACCGGGTTTGATTCCTCATTCACATGCAGGTACTAATATGACTTTGGGTCAGTCATAAGTTCTTTCAGAGCTGTTCTCTCAAGGGCAGCTCTTGGGGGGCTCTCTCAGCCCCACCTACCTCACAGGGTGTCTGTTGTGGAGATGGGAAGGGAAAGGGATTGTAAACTACTCTGAGACTCGTTTGGGTAGTGAAGGGTGGAGTATAAATCCAATCTTCTTCTCCTCCTCCTCCTCCTCCAGTTTCATCATAAAAATAGCCCCTAAGTCCTTTTCCCCCTGCTAGATAAAATGTAAGGGTTCTGACCAATCTCTCTCTCTCTCTCTCTCTTGCTTTATTACCAGCAGCAGACGTAATAGCAAAAGTCTGCATTTCCTACATGTTCATCTTCTAGGAAAGCCACAGTGCAGCCGGTGTAGTGGTTAAGTGCGTGGACTCTAATCTGGGAAAACCGGGTTTGATTCCCCACTCCTCCACTTGCACCTGGCTGGATGTCCGTAGTTCTGATAAGAGCTGTTCTTGAAAAAGAGCAGTTTCTATCAAGAGCTCTCTTAGCCCCACCTACCTCACAGGGTGGGGGAGGGGAAGGGAAAGGAGTTTGTAAACCGCTCTGAGACACCTTTGGGTAGAGAAGGGCGGGGTATAAATCCAATCTCTTCTTCTTCTTTTAAAAAAACAGAAATAAAAAATTAAAACTACTAGTAGCACAGACATATGAGAAAAGAATAATATAGACAGAGGGACATAGTTTCTAGTTGCCTGTCAAGTCTAAAAAACAGAGATGTCAGGGTTAATTCATACAGAGGCCTTATATTCGTTTATAAAATGAAAAACCCTTGTCTCATGTAAACAAGAGTCTTCTGGCACCTTAAAGCCTAATAAAATTGTATGCCAACATACTTTTTTCATGAATGGCGTGGTTTTTCAGCTGGGTGTGAGTGAGTGTGATGCTCTGAGCCATGTGTCCTTGGCGATTTCTACACATCTTTCAGGGCTGGGTCCTGACATTTAAAATAAATTATAGTGTTCAGCCAAAAGCGTTAGGGGCTGAGCACTGGCAAGCCCTGGCTCAAATAAAGCCAGCAGCTGGCACATCTATATATAAAGCACTGGCATTTCAGTGCATGCTAACTCCCATGGCTTGAGTTCTGAGGAATGAGGGAGCAGATCAGATTTTCTGAACTAACATCTGGAGAACCAGCAGACAAAGTCTTTCACCAGTGAAGTCTGGAGAGTCTGTCTCATTTATGAATAAAGCCATTTCATATTATACAACAAACGTTCTTCCTGACAGGCTGCATCCTGCCCAATGTACGGTCCTGTGATGGCAACAGAAAAGTAGAATGAAAAATGAGAGGAATGTGCTGGAGATCTTGGCAGCTCTGTTTTCAAGAGGAGCTCTGAAACTGTTTGTTTGCTCCTGCCCCAAAGAGCCGGGTATAACTTGAAGCCATCATCATCTGAAGCAGCATGACCAGGACTCACCATCACGTCCTGAGGAATTTCCCTTTTCCCTTTTTAATTTTTTAAAATAACATCCAGCCTGATGAAGAGTTCTAGTGAACTTGAACGCTCACACATGTCATTTTGTGGGTCCAAATAAAAGGTATCATGGAGACCATGTTAGATTTATGGGTTTTACTTTGGGACCCGCATGGTTGCTAACAGCTTCTGTTTGCTTAATTAACTTCCTGAGGGCAACATTTGCTGGAGACATCTGAGGCTGCCGCACAGGCTTGCTTACAGAAACATGGCCAGGCTTCAGGCTTGCTGTCTTAGGAAAACACAAGACACAGGAAAATGACTTACCTTCCTCACTGCTTTGGTCATTTTTGAGTTGACACCATTCATAACAGTGATCCTACACTAAGAATATAGGCCTGAAACTCCCAGATTTCATGCCAGTTATCTTGTGGCTGCATACATTATCCACATAGTGGTGCTCAGGAATTAGGTAAAGGCTCATAAGCCACCTTCCCTGTGCATGGTGGTAGAAACTGCCATCAAGTCTCTGCTGATTTATGGCAAGTCCAAAGTGGTTTCAAGGCAAGAGATGTTCAGAGGTGGTTTGCCATTGCCTGCCTCTGTGTCACGACCCTGAACTTCCTTGGGTGGTCTCCCAACCAAATACTAACCAGGGCTAACCCTGCTTAGCTTCTGAGATCTGACAAGATCAGGCTAGCCTGTGGGACTTCCGGTGGGTGGATCGGTGATGGCGGTTGCTCCCCTCGATGCCTGAGGAGGCGGCTAGCACACCTTCGGCTTGGAGGGGTGCCACCTCAAGTGGCACCCCCATGGAACCCTTGTGAAGGGTTCCAGGCCAGGGGGCTCTTGAGGGTTAGCCTCTTCGATGGCTTGATGCCGGAGAATAGAGGCTTCCCTCCGCCCCGATGTTCCAGCCGATGGGTGACCTTAGGGTAAAAGCCAATCTAATCGGGACAAGCGCAGGAGATCGAGCGGAATAGCGTATGAAGAGAGCGGGGTCAAGATATGACCAACAGTGAACGTGAGTTTGAAATAAACAGACTATTTTACTAAAACGGAGTACGCCCCCCATGGGAAAAACGGTGCATAAGGAGGGACGCCTCCTAAGCGCATGAATGGACTAATGTAGCGAAGGGGGAAGGGGGGAAATAAACAGTGAGTTTTTTTCTGAGAGACTTACTTGAGTACCGATAGTGAAACGACGAGTCTTTCAAGTCCTGGCATAGCGGTTTGGAAGTGTAAACAAAGTGGAACATGCCGGCTTCCCGAGGAAAGTTAAAACCAAAATCAGGCAGTCAGAGCCCAAGACCGGAAGAGGGAGCAGATGTCATGAAGTTGCTAGCAGATATGCTGAAGCCGTAATGGAGCAACTTGGTGGTATTAACCAGCAATTGGCCATACTAAACCATACTTTGCTCTGCAGCAGTGCCAGCTGGCAGAAACAGAGAAGAAAGTGGAGCATGCAACTGTGAAAATTACGGAGATGGATATCGTAAATAAGAAGATGAAGAAAAGAGTGACGGATGTGGAAACAACACAAAAACTTCAGGAAACTCATTTGTTACAGCTTCAAATGGAAAAAGCTAACATGACTCTCAGATTACAGGGGGTGCCTGAAATTGAAACAGAAGATTTAAAGAAGACTCTGGGAGAGATGATTGCTCCAGTAACAGGTATATCAGCGGATGAAATAGTAAAAGACATGGAGGCTGCCTATCGGGCATACTCTAATTATATCAGAAAAAATAACCTGCCTGGAGAGATCGTGGTGAGATTATCAAGAAGACAGACCAGAGATGCGGTATTAAAGGCAACTTCGGCAAATCCACTGAAAATTGGGAATACAATAATAAAGACTTTAAAGGATATTCCATTTGAAATCCGTCAAAAGAGGAAAGGCTACAAGGAATTGATCTCATTTCTTCAAACTAATGGAATTCAGTACAGGTGGGCGATTCCTGAAAGTGTAATTTTTAAAGTCAACGATAAAAGAGAGAAGATTGACTCCATCTTTAAAGCTAAGGAATTTTTGAGACGTCAGCTTGGGCCGGAAGAAGAACTTAAAGATGAAGAATCCAAGTCAAGTGACTCTGCTACTTCAGGAACGGACGAGAACTCTGGGGGAAGCGGGTGTGGGAGTGGGAGCAACGAAAACTGTGTATGACTTTAAGGGTAGAAAACCGAAGTAAGGGCAGAAGGACTCTGTAAATTGCTCTTTGAAGTAAAGAAGATGCTCAAGAAGTACTCTCACAAAGATTAACTTATTAATATAGAAGATGTGTTAAACAAGAACTTCACAAGTATATTGTATCACTAACACTTGTCTTACTAACATTTAGATTAACATGGAAATGATCTCATACTGTTGGGATTTTAGTTAGTGTGGGTATCTTTCCTTTATCCTTAGATGTAGTCCCCCTTCCTTTATTTTTCGTTGTAGTTAAGAGTCTTATGAAAAAATAATAAAAATACCCTCTCGGGGGTTTCAAAAAAAAGAAAAAAGAAAAAAAGATCAGGCTAGCCTGGTCTATCCAGGTCAGGGCCCGTGTGTATATAACTTATAATGAGAAGTGTGGCTTATGCACATCAGCAGTGTGCCGCTATGTATTCAGTGTACAGCTTTATGAAAACCGAATATTGTGAAGTAGAATCTTCTGAACAAAAGTCTATCGAATTTTTACCGCAACATCAAAATAATTACATCTTAAATGCTGACACACCTCACAAATGTTCAAATATTTGCCATCAAAATTCATAGAGGAAAATGTGAAGGGGAAAAGGGAGAGTTTCTTTCATTCCCAGTCACAAGTCCTATGTGAATGGTTCACAGCTGGTCACTGTGTTAGGTTACTGCCAACACCACCTTGGACTTAACTAGATATTATAAAAAGCATCTGGCTGCTACCAGTTTACCTTTATGGCTTCATGCAGTACTTAAACCCCACATTTATCCAGGTACTGAGTCTCAGTTTGGCTGGTAAAGTGAACACACTCTTACTGTGACTTTCTTACAAACCAAGTGTACAAAATATCCTGGATGTATTCCCATTCAGTGTAACTTTTGTATAGGGCTTTCATGTATAGTGTATACATGCACTGAGTAATTCTTGTATTATATTCAGTGCGTATACAGCTGAACATGTAATTTCAACCCACATGCATTTAGATATAATTTTTAAAGAAAAAGTGTATTGGCTCTTGTTTTACAGACAGGTCTATATGCAAGATGTGTGCACACACACTGGGACACGAGTACAAGGTTTCCTTTGATGGCTACTGCTTTCACATGAGATGTATATCACGGTTGTGATATCAGTAGTTCACGATTTTCTGATTTTTATAAGGCAACGAGCTGAAGGAAAAATTATGTCTGTCTTTCTAAAGGTCTTCTAAAAGTTATGGAATGGGTGGGGGAGTAAACACTATGCTTTACTGAATAAACCAAATGTTTCATTTCAAATCCTCTATTTTTTTGTATTTTTGAAAGAATTCTTTTGTTTCATTTCACTTAGATATTTTGGACTCCCAGAGATACCAGTAGGTGGGTTGCTTTTCATTTCCTGAAGGCATTGGAAGTGCAGTTTAGAGAGAAGTATGGAAAGTGGGGTGACTGACTGCTGGGAAATAAAACAGAACAGATACCAAGGCCCAGAGACTTCCTCAACTGTCATTGCAAGTGGCACTTGAACATCAGGCCACCCACCTTCTGCAAGCAAAGCAGTGTTCACTAGGCAAGCTTCCCAGGGGGAGACTGTCATTGGCTCAGCATGCCATTGCCCTACAGTAACAAAAGGGCGGGGTGGGGGAAGAGGTGCCAATAAATCAACTGTCATTGGATGAGGGGCATTTACAGAAAAGGCTTCAGTGTCATGGAAACAGAACTTTGCACTGTATTGTTCAACAACTTTATGTCATGTACTGTGAACATTTTTGTTTCTGCTTCATTGTTTAAACTGTTTGCAAGAAAATAAGGGTTTTGTTTGTTTGTTAATAACAAACAAGTAGCAAATCAGGCCTCAGGCTCAATATTCATATATAAATAATATCATATTCTATTCTGATTTGACAATTTTAATAGAGTAAGCTAATTGGACTGCCTTTATTCTGTAAAGCACCACACACATTGACCGTACTGTATAAATAATACAACGAAGATGGGTTGGATCCAACCAGCATTTTCTGCTGGTGAAAAAAGAAGAGAGAATCATGCATTCATTTGTTACGGGGCAGTCTCAAATGGTTGCTTATCTTTTGCTGGAAGAATCTGGTTTGTCACTTCCCTCTCTTCTCTGTTGTTTATTTCCTGGTTGCTCTCCCTTTAAGTCCCATTAAGTTCCTACAGGACACAAGCAATCTGTGAAGATGTGCTTGCATAGACTTCTCACACCTCCAACAATTTTTCATTTGCTCCCAGAGCTTGTTCCGCACAGTCTTTGCATTGTCTGGTGCCATCTGTTTAGCATCTGAAACCAGAACTGCTTGAGATTTGCCTCTGATGCCCCATTAATAGTTGCTGTGTTCTGCTGCACTGCAAGTTTTCGTCATACTGCTTTTTCCCACTTCATTTCTTTCTCTTCTTTATCTAACAAGAAAGAATCAACAACAAAGTCAGGCAACTCTGAAGGAGGATGGGAAGCGTCAGCTCTGTGCAGTCGTTATGATGAACCAATTGCGCATAAGGGAGAATTGCAAAATGTGGTCTTCCCTCAGTACTTGTGGTTGTTACTTTGGCTGTTGTGACATTTTTTTTTCATATGTTATAGCAAGTAGAAAAAGATTTTAAGATGGCTTTTCAGCTTGTTTTATGCAGATTCGAATGTGGCACTGCTCAAAACGTATGGGTTAAATGAGGAATATCATTTAAGTATGTAATACTTGTGGTTGCCGTTTTGTATAAATAGGGCAATGTACATGTTTTCCAGCTTTGGTCCAAAAGCCTAGCTTTTTGAGAGTATATATTCACATGTTCCAGAGCTGGAAATACACGTGTTACCCTGTTGAAACGAAATGGTGACTACACACGTTGGGAGGATTGTGGGTAACATGCTTTCCTAATGCACAAAGCTGGAGTGCCAGAACTGTAACAACTGAACAGGCTAACCTTTTGCATTCAATTATTGCAAGAAGTAACATCCTTGTACCTACTCAAGCCCAGTCATGAAGATGAGACCAAGGGCTTTCTAAAAAAAATCTCTTTTGGGGGGTATTTTTTGCATGTCTGTGTTTGCGTGCCCAGGCCTGGAAGTCATGGTGACCTCTGGTGACTCCTACTGGGGCATGGAGGACATTCAAAGAAGTGGCTTGATAGCCTGCCTCTGCCTTCCGGCCCTGGTATTCTGTGAAGGTCTCCCATTAAATACTTGCCAGGGTCTGCCCTGCTTAGCTTCTGAGATCTGATGAGATCAAGTTTGCCTGAGCTATCCAGGTCAGGGCAGCTTTTTTTAAAAAAAATCTTGACTCCATTTTCCTGTGCTGAGTGTTCTGTGACACATACAGAGAATGGTGTAACAATTGTCCAAAGAATAGGGTAGGCCCATAGCCAGGATTTTTTAAATCAGGGGACATTTAAATTTCTTAGGGGGCACTGGCTAATCAAATTAAAGGAATACCCTGCTCCTTCCCTGCACCCACCACCACTCAGGGGCCCTGGGCTGGATGGGAAGTCATGGGGCATTGCCAATAAGTCATGGGGGCCTGGTCTTAAGATGCCCCACTGTAGCCACGGGCCTGGAATAGGGAGACCTGAAGCAGACTTGGGCTCCCCTCCTTCTCAGCCTAACATGCCCCAGAGAATTGTTGTGAGGCTAAAACAGAGAAAGTGAGGATAAAAATGGGACTGGATTGATGGTACTACATAGTCAGTTAATGAGTCTATCCAGAATGCCTGGCCCAAGGTCACCCAGCAAGCCTGATGGTACTACATAGTCAATTAATGAGTCTATCCAGAATGACTGGCCCAAGGTCACCCAGCAAGCTTCATGGAAGAGTGGACATCTGAATCTGGCTCTACCAGATCTCTGTTCAATCCCGGCAAAAAATGGGAGAATGAGTGAACCTCCATCTCACCAAGCCCTGCTTCTGGTTTAAATTGGGGCTATTTATGAAGGCAAGAAAAATACTTTGGAGAACCAATCATGGATCTGCCAGTGTCTCATTTGGTTTGACTCTCAGGCATGTACAAATCATGGTCAGCAAATCATATGGATGAAGCTGGTAAAATGCACTTTGACCATCTCTGCCACATACATATCCAGATGCAACAGGCCCGCAAGCACAACAGAGATGCAAGCCTGAGTTCTAGAGAGGAGTATAAGCTTTCCGGATGGTCTATTTGCTGTCTGTGAAGGTCAATATGCTAGCACAGATGACTGGGGCCTGCTGGCCTTGTGATAGCCTATCCAAATGGGCCTAGTGGGATACATGGGGATATGGTGTTCCATGAAAAGAAGAGTCACAATGGGCCAGCAAAAGCCCTAAAGTAGTGCTCTGGATTGTGCCCCAGATGTTGCACTTTTGGGAGTAAAACCTAAATTGAGAGAGACAGTTAAAAGGATTTAAAAATCGTCTGTTATTTAAAGTCAGCCTGGCAATGTACAGCAAGTTCTGCATTCCAAAATGAAAAATCCCCTGTACACCAGAAAATCTTTTACTGGCTTAAGCATAGATTGTCTCATTGCATACATAAATGCAGATTAAACGTCTCTTCCTAAAAATGACATTGCAGATCTGTCTGGCTTGGTCAGTGTTTTCACTGCCTACTGGAATAAGATCAGCTCTCTTCCTCTTAGTCTTTTGCAGGGGCGTGAATTCTAAAACAACCTTAGACAAACGAGCTATTGTTATCTGATAATGCCAGAGATCCATCCATTTGCTGTGCTGAAGTCCTACTTCCCAGGCATTATAAAATGGCTTTCTTGCTTGCCAGATGTTATTACTCTAAGACTTTCCAGCTCAAGATTTTATTTCTTTGTAAGAAGCATACGAATATGAAAGTCTATAACTTTTCAGTGAGCCAGTAGCTATTATACATGGCTGTGCTACACTATACCTGTCTCTGGAGAATTAAACTCATTCTATTCAGCTCAGCATCTTCAAAGATGCTCTTCGAAGACAGAACAAAATGCAATGTTTTAAGTGACATTTATAGTATCTGCTATTAACTCTGTCAAGGAAATACCAAGCTGTACGGCTGGAAAGAAAGCAATTGAGATATTGAGGAAACATACATACAGCTTTTCAGGAACATAAACTGACATTAGAGCCCTGTCTTATTACTTGGACCACTCAGTGCCATTTCTCCATAAAAGCAAGAGGGGAATTCCCTTGCTAATGGTCCTAGCCAATGGAAAACTGGTGAAGACCATACTGGGGTGGGGTGGAGGTTGGCTCAACGGTAGGTGATGCAGAAGGTCCCAGGTGCAGTCCCAGACATCTCCAGCTGAAGGGTCAGGTAGTAGGTGATATAAAAGACCTCTACACAAGACCTTGAAGAGCCACTGACGGTCAGACTAGGCAATACTGACCTTGGCAGACCAATGATCTGACTTATCATGAATCAGCTCTGTGCATTCACTTTATTACCTAAACTTGGGTATATAAGCAGAGAAGGTGAAAAACTGGAGTACAATTTTTTAATGGTGGCCAGTGTTGACAGTGGTTAGAGTGCTGGACTAGGATCTGGGAGGCCAGAGTTCATATCTCCATGCTACCATGAAGCTTGCTGGATGATCTTGGGTTCAACCTACTCTCTTAAGCTAACTTGCTTAACATGGTTGCTATGAAGTATGCATGCACGCGAAAGCTCACACCTTGAATAAAACTTTGTTGGTCTTAAAGGTGCCACTGGACTCTAACTTTGTTCTATGGTTGTTATAAGGATAACATGGGGAAGGGTGAACCATGTTTGCTGGCAAAGCAGGATAAAAATGTATTCAATAGACAGGGGGAGGGCTCTGTGGAGATGGGGAAGGCATGCACAGAACTCTTAATGGGCCTATCTTCTGTGCACATGTAGAGGGGAGGAGGAACTGGGCTTCGCGGAGTCTCTCCTCAAGACTGTTGTGTCCTCAGTAGACTGGTTTGTAAACAGCAAGATTGTTCACTGCATTATAAGAGTTAGGGTTGCCAGGTTCTCTTCGTGCACCTGCGGGAGGTGGGAGGAGCTCTCTGGGAATGTGGGGCAGGGTGATGTTGCTGCATGCAATGTCCTTGGTGTGATGATGTCATGTGGAAGTGATGTCGTCATGCTGGGGATGTTGCATGGTGTTACCATAAAGTTTTGCCCAAAATACAACACCCCCAGCGTGATGACGTCACTTCCATGTGACATAATCATGCCGGGGACATTGCACTGGGTGGTAGCTGTTGGGGGCAGGGCTTCCCCCCATCAGCCAGCTGGCCAGTGGCGGGCAGGAGCCTGCCAAATCAGGGGACTCCCACCTGGGGACTGGCAACCCTAACAAGAGTTGTCTCTGAATAATCACCTTTTAGCATACCACAGTTTTGCCTATCCCAGCAACAATTCTCAGGTTCCCCTTGCCGAAATCTCTACCCTCCCAAAATGCAAGTCTCTCAGGAAACCATGTATTGGATAAGACTTACTCCTAAAGGCAGTCATTTGCATATATGTCATGAAACCTGTCTTCAGATGTAGTTGGGTGCCAATTTGTACAATGAGAATTCGGGTATAACCAACATATTTCAATTCGGGAAATGAATAATCCTTTAAATTGCCTTACTCTGAATCAGCCCAGATCAGTCTATCAAGATCAGGATTGTCTACTTTGACTGGCAGTGGCTCTTCAGATCTCAGGCAGAGGTCTTTCACATCAGCTATGACCTGATTCTTTTAACTGGAGATCCTGGGGAATTTCTGCACACAAAAGAAATTTTTTACCATTGACCATCTCCCTCCCTCTGCACCATGCCCCTAATTCATATTGATAATAAAGATTAGGATGGTTACAGGAGGTTTTGCTGAAGTTCCCAGGCAGTGGCAGCATTTAATGATTTGTGAAGAGGATGTAATTAAATTCCAGTAAGTGCTAAAATTTTATGCAAGGCCGTTGACCAATGTGTTACATATCTTTCAGAATGTCAAGCGCTTTCTGGGAGCCACCTCCCTTACAGTGATGAATTACTTAATCTATCATTCTTGGGCTGTCAGCCTCAGATCCTTATGTAGTGCAGACAGACAAAGCATGGAATTTCATTATTCATATACTTTTCCTTGGTCTGTTGGCAAAAGCCTTCTGGTGCCAAGTCTCACATTTCAGCTGTTGGACATTTATCTTACTCTAGTGCAAACAGTTTATCATTCCTTCACTTTTTGGGAATTAGACTGAAGTGCAGACAATATTTGTGTTGTGTGTTTGGGGGGAGGGGAAATCCTCTGGAGTCCTGCTTCTGATATGTTTGATTCTAACTGCCTCTCTTTGTGTCAAGGACTGTGTTGGCTTTCCCCTAAGTGCTGGAGAAATTTGCTCTGGTGCCCTCTAGGAGGACAGCAAACAAACTGCTGTTGCCCAGGAGACAGGGCCACTGATGACTTCTTCAAACTAGATGTGGCTACCTGTCTAAAAGCTGGGGTATTTAAGACTCAGGTTGCATCCATATAGCAAATATTCTGTTTCCTTGTCATCACTTCCATAAATACAGAAGCATTTGCAGTGGTGGAGCATCCACATAGCAGGTTTATGCAAACTTTCCTCCACATGCCACACTTTCCCCTGCATTTCCCCTCTATAGTACCACTAGAGGTGGTTTTCGAGGATGGTGGTGTTAAATTCCAACAAACTAGTAGATTGTGGCAATAAGTTCATTTATCATCATTGTGCCATAAAGTAATAGCAATTAATGGTCTTTTTAAAGCCTGAAAACACCCTCTGATGGTGCACAACAGCAGTCAGGATGAGGCAAAGAAAATTGTGGTAAAGGGGCAGGACCTTAACACCAATGTACACCTTTCTGTTCAGATGGCTTGCTAATGTGCTTGGACTGTGATCTTTCTGAAATGAGATATGAGGAATAAGAAAGAATTTACTGAGGATGGGGGAAACTTGGGAAGTGGTCAATTGGAGGACAATGACATGTGGTTGCTACCAAGGTTCCCTCTAAGCTGTGGAGTCCTGTGAGCAAAAATTCTACTTTGTGAGCTACTTGCATTAAAGTTGTGAGCGAGCGATTTAGATCCTGCATAAATTAGTGTGCTCTGGAGCCATCCTTCCTGAGCTAAGGCAAAAATGTGTGAGCCGGAGGCTAAAAAGCACTGAGCTAGCTCACACTAACTCAGCTTAGAGGCAACACTGATTGCTACCCCCCCATACTATATTGTGAAAGATGAGTCAGAAAAAAAAACCCAAAACCCATTTTGTGGATGCAGTGTCAGAAAATATCCAGAAATTTCTTCCTGCATGAAAATGAGGTCAAAATCCAGTTTCCTCCACATCTTCCATTTTGCAGTAAATGTGTTCAACAATCAAACATGATGCATTCGGCTGTCCCACACATAGTGAGCTGATTCCCAGATCAACTTGAATGGCTGCCAAATAGAAGCTGCCTCCAAAACATCTTGCTAAACCCCCCCTTTGCAGAGACACAGCAAGAGATTGGGAGGTGGAGATCAGAAGCTGGCTGCCACCATATAGCAGCTGAAATCCTGTTCCTCGACCAAGCTGCTCCCTCCATGCCTGCAAGGCTGAGACTCGGGGAGACGTCTGAGGTGGGGAGAACAGAAGCAATTGGCTTTTGATCTCCACAACCCAAACTAACAGTTGTGTATCAGCTGTGAGCCTCTGATCACAGAATGAGCGTCTGATCACCACCTCTAAATAAGGGACATATTTATGTATTTATGTATTTATTTGTTATATCTATACCCCGCCCATCCTGCGAGTAGGCTCAGGGCGGCTAACAAAGCGGTACAATGTACCTAATTGGCATACCCATAAAAGTCTTAAAACATGGTGATTTTGGAGATCAGAAGCCCATAGTTGATACTAAACTGATCGCCAGTGCTGCTGTGCTTCAGCCTTGCTGGGCGGCAATGCCTTTTCATGGGGTGATGAATCAGAACCCACTCCTAACTGATACCCTGGTCAGTTCAAAGTGGGCTTCTGATCTAATCCACCTAAAGAATAATTGAGTCAGAAGTTATAGATCAGTCCATAACTTCTGACCTCCAACTTTGCTGTGTCCTAGCCTTGCTAGGATACAGTGATGTTGTACCTGGGGACCAGGAGCTTACTTGTAGCTAATCTCCCAATCAGCTGGCAATCAATTTCTGATCCCCCCCCCCTAAAAACTAACAAACCCTTTGCTGCATAACCAGCAAGTTTCTTGGGGTGGGAGATCAGAACCTGACTTCCATCTGATCCTTGTAATGAGTTGCATGTCAGCTTCTGAGTCCCCTCCACAAACTTCAGTGTATCCCAGCAATGCTGAGTCCCAATAAATTTTCCCCAGTAGGAGATCAAAAGTAGATTCCCAGATAATGTGGTATGTGAATAGTAGAACAGCTGGTTGAATAAATAACTTATTGTTATTTAGGTTGAGTTCAGATGACTCCTTGCCTTACCCTTGATTTTAAGTTTTGAGATTGGTGACTGTAATGAAAATTTTAGATCTGGGGTCTATCTGTAGTTTATAACATGGGGAGACCAGGTGAAAAGGCCAATCTATGGCAACTGGTTCATAGGGCAGTTGCAACATGTAAAGCAACTCATTATGCAGCTTCTCCTATTATTGGAGTGTCTTCCTACCATATACCAGGCGACAGTGCTGCTGGCAATGTCATGGAAATTCTCTGCATGTTACAGATGGATATGGATGCGGACAAGTCAAGTCCCAAAATGGAGGCATTTTTAAAGTATGTTCATGTGATCATAATAGTAGTCTCAAAAACTCAATTTGTTAAATAGACCCCTGAATTAACTTAAATATGCAGCTGAGGACAAGTCTCTGTATTTTTAAAGGTAAAGGTAAACGTTCCCTTGAGCCAGTTGAATCCGACTCTAGGGTTGCGGTGCTCATCTCCGTTTCAAAGCCGAAGAGCCAGCGCTGTCCAAAGACGTTTCCGTGGTCATGTGGCCGGCATTATTATTATTAAGGTAGGGGTCTCTGGGCAGTTTACATAGAGGGTTCTAAGAATGCTTTCCCCCCCTAACTAGGGCCACATTGAACAGGGACGGGGCTGCCTACCGGCAACCAGGTGGTGGGCTGTTGTTTCTCCGACTCCTTTCCTTCCCAGGCAGTCTTCGGTCGGGACATTCGTCCTGGCGCTCAAGGTGGATCACAGTGGCTTCCTTTGGTGGGACCATTTGGTGAGACCGTTCGGCACATGATCCATGTCTGCTTTTCCGGCCTCGGCTGCGTCCCTCAGGCTCTGCCGCGCCTGCATTCCACATCATCGTGTGCCTTCTGGTCTCCACCTCTGCTGTCATCAGCCACACAGTGTTCTGCTGCTGGCCACCAGGGATCGCTCCTCCGACCTTGCCGCTACCGCCGCTGTGTTGCCACGCCGCCTCCACCGCTGGTGCTCTGCTTGCAGCCGATGACTCGCTGCAATCGCTGGTGCCTCCACCACACACCTCACCGGAGGAGGGTGCCCCCTACCCCTCTAAGGGTAGGTACCTATTTGTCTACTCGCATTGTTAGTTTTTTTTAATTGCTTTCGAGCCGCTGGGTGGGCGGGAGCTGGGACTAAGGTCTGGATCTCACCCCGACCTCGGTGGTTCTTGAACAGCCATAGTGGCTGTTCAGAGTTGTTGTTAAGGCAGGCGTTTTACCGCCTGCGCCAGCGCTCCCTGACTAAACACCAGGGTGCACGGAATGCTATTACCTTCCCATCGAAGTGGTACCTATTTATCTACTTGCAATTTCTTTCTTTCGAACTGCTAGGTTGGCAGGAGCTGGGGCCAGAGACGGGAGCTCACTCCGTCATGCGGCACACTCGGGTCTCGAACTGCTGAACTTCTGACCTTCCACAGCCTGCAATTCAGCGTCTTAACCATTTAGCTGGGCCTTAAAGAACTAAAGATTTTGCCTTTGTTTGCTAAATGGCAAAGAAAATTTGACAGGCATACAACATATGGGATATTATTTAAAGCTGAGATCTTTTATCAGCATTTCAGGATCATACAACCATCTGTGCTAATTTTCAGATCTAGTATGAATATTGAGCTTTGGCTCAGCCAATATCTCACCTTTTGGCTGCAGTAGTGGAACAGGTCTGAGGTGCTAGATCAAAACCAGAAGGTCCTTGTCTACAGTGCAATCTACAGATGTTTCAACAATAGGCCTTTCCTGTCCAACTTACCTCCTTTCATCTCATTCTGAAGTCAAATCATACACTTCTTTCCTTTACATTATGTCACCACTGAATATTTTACTGTAAATTGGGAAGCAGTGGTCCAATTTAGTGAAGACAGAAAGGTCTGGAATCTAGAGTTCTATTAACAAGTCTTTTATATCCTTGGGTATCGGGTGTCTTAGATGGAAGACATTGGGAAAAGTGTAGGAGTCAAGCTGGTTTTTGACCTTGAATTGAGGAGACCTAGCTCTGTGTGTGTGTGTTTGAGTGAGTGAGTGAGTGAGTGAGAGAGAGAGAGAGAGAGAGAGAGAATATTAAAAACAGATACTTCCAAACTGTCAGGTCAAGCCAAAAGTCTAATTGCATCTGTCCTATTGTCTCTGGTTACCTAGAGAGAGAGAGAGAGAGAGAGAGAGAGAGAGAGAATATTAAAAACAGATACTTCCAAACTGTCAGGTCAAGCCAAAAGTCTAATTGCATCTGTCCTATTGTCTCTGGTTACCTTGCAATGTGCACACATTTTCTAGGATGGTTGCACTTTAGGATGCCTGTGAGTCAAGTGTATGCTTGGTTTCATTTCTGAGGGGTTTTCCATCCTGTGGGGCTTTCCATCCTGCCTTAGCTGTCTCTGTAGGAGGATGGCAAGATGTGTGGGGTGGTGGTAGAGGGGAACCTCAACTGGTTGGGGCACAAAGGCTAATGGTGGTGATGGGAGGATACAGCTTTTGGGCTTAATCACATATCACAAAGTCCTTGTATTTCCCATTTGTCCACTAGGTTCGGTTTACAGATGTACTCTGGGAATTTTGTGCTCAGAACTTAATTCCCTGGTGCACATAGACCTGATTTGGATGGGGAGACAGGGCTTAAATCTCCACCCCACCCCATTTCTCTGACCTGAAAGTTCCTCAGGAAGCTGCTATTTGCCCCATTGGGGAACTTTATGTGTAGCCCATCATGTGACTTTCCACAATGAGGTGAACAGCAGCTCTGTGGGGCTGCTTCAGGTCAAGAAACAACTGGGGGAGGGGAGGATTATGCTCCCTCTATGTGCAGTTGTGGTCCCTATCTGTTGAGGACAGCCGGACCTCCTTAGGGCCGGTGATCACCAGCAAGTTCTTACTAGCCAATCTTAGCATTCTTTTGGGGACATATTGGAGAAGACAGTCCTGAAGGTATGTGGGTCCCTGACTGCTCAAGGCCTTGAAAGTCAACACTAACACTTTAAACCTGACTTGGTACTCTTTTGTTGTTCAGCCTTCCGGTTTTCCGCCGTCCTCTGACGTTGGCTCAATTTCATGTTCGTTGCATCTATGACACTGTCTAACCATCTCATCCTTTGCCGTCCCCGTCTTCTTTGACCTTCAATCTTTCCCAGCATCAGGGTCTTCTCCAGTGAGTGCTCCCTTCTCAATTGGTGGCCAAGTATTTGATCTTCAGTTTCATTATCTGGCCTTCCAGGGAACAGTCAGGGTTGATTTCTTACCAGTAACCAGTGTAGCTGGCACAGCACAGGTCATATATGTGCTGTCCATGGTATTCCTGCCAGGACTTGTGCTGCCACATTCTGAACTAGTTGGAGCCTCCGGGTCAGTCTCAAAGGCAGGCCAGCATAGAGTGAGTTACAGTAATCCAACCTGGAGGTGACCATTGCATGGATTACTGAGGCGAGGTCGGGGTGTGACAGGAAAAGGGCCAGCAGCCCTTTCCCCCAGGGCCTGTAAAACACAGCTGTTCCGCCAGACCTTTGGTTGAGGTGGTGGATATCAAATAACATCGGCCTCCCCTGCTTCAAGTGCTCCATGATGCTTTTATACCATAGGCATCAGGAATGAGTGATTTCTTCCATCGGAATGACCCTCCACCCCTCCCTGGCATGAGCTTACCATGTACTGGACTGAAACCAACCACTGAGCTGCCATTAGGTATTTTAAATTTAGTATTTAAATTTTAATCTTGTGTAAATTACTGTTTAAATGAATCAATGTTTTATGGAACTGTTTTATTGTTTTATGATGTGATGTTAAGCCACCCTAAGCCCACTTGTGGGGTAGGGCAGAATAAAGAACCACATAAATAAATAAATAACCCCCCTCTGAAGTCTGAGGCTAAGAGACCGAATTAAGTCCTTTACTGGAACAGAGCGCGCAAGGATAAAGATCAAAATTTTACAGCATCAATTTAACTGTTTATTAACTCAAGAGATTGCAAAGAAAATAATGTTTGCAAAACAAAACTATTTTGAAAATGCAAATAAATCTACCAGATGGCTGGCATACAAGTTAAGAAAAGAATCAGAAAAAAACACATAAAAATATTGAAGGATGGGAGAGGGGAAGAGAAAAACTCTCATAAGGAGTTAAAGAGAATTATTGAGACCTTCTATAGAAGCTTGTACCAGAAAGGAACTTTTAATCAAGACCAGATGAGAGATTTCCTAAAAAAAAATAATAAAAAAGAATTTTCAGAAGAACAAAGGAAAATTTTAAATGATCTAATTTCTTTTTCAGAAGTAATTGAAGCAATTAAAAGAAAAAGAAAAAGGAAACTCCATGTCCAGATGGATTACCTGCAGAATTTTACCAAATATTCAAAGATAAAATTGCATTACCATTGAAAAATACTATTCAAAATATATCTGAACAAAAAAAATTACCAGAGTCTTGGTAATTAATACACAAACTAGACACAGATGAAAAAGAAATTAAAAATTATAGACCAATCTCATTACTTAATGTTGATTATAAAATTTATGCATCTATCTTGGCAAACAGACTGAAGAGAGTGTTGATTCAAACAATTCATCAGGATCAATCAGGTTTTTTGCCTAAAAGACAAATGAGAAATAACATGAGAACCATCCTGAATGAACTAGAATACTTTGAAGCACATAAATGGCACTGATATTTCTTGACACAGAAAAGGCCTTTGACAATCTTTCTTCGTCCTTTATGTTGGAACAACTATTGACTTGGCAATGTGGTGAATACTTTTATACATTGGTGAGAGCAATATATATGAAACAATCTGCAAAAAATATGGTGAATGGAGACCTTTCACAAAGCATTGAAATTGAAAAAGGAACTAGACAAGGATGTCCATTATCTCCACTCTTACTTATTTTTGCTCTTGAAACATTAAACAATATGATCAGGGGGAAACACTGAAATCAAAGGTCTCAGACTCAAAGGAAAGGAGTATAAATTACAAGCATTTGCAGATGATCTAGCATTCATTTTGGAATAACCACAAACATCTATTATTCAACTTTTATGTGCAATAGAAATATGGACAATATGCTGGTTTAAAGATCAACCTTAAGAAAACAAAAATATTGACAAAAAACTGCACTAGAGAACAAATACAGGTGATACAAGATTGTTCAGGTATTGAAGTCCAGAAGAAAATAAAATATTTAGGAATAATCCTAACAAACAGGTGTAGCTCTCTGTTTAAAGACAATTATATGAAACTTTTATTGGCAATTAAAAAAGACTTAGAAAACTGGAAACATTTGCAATTATCAACTATGGGAAGAGTAGTGAC
>NW_015164236.1:156156-164513 GCF_001447785.1 Gekko japonicus
TCTGTTAAGTCCACTCCTGCCACCTTCCACAAAAGTGATGGCCTCTCTACTTGTGTTCCTGGATTGTTTTGCTCAGATGGAGACTGTGTTGTTCTGAGCACCTCAGGGTGATCTCGCTGGTACTTGGCCTGTGCAACTCAGTGCACTGCAGGAGTACTATGTGCAAATGTCTTTGCTGCATTCCTAAGTTGCCTTGTAGCATTGGTGTATCTGGTTCAACGTTTGCCAGGAGCTTTCTTAGAGGGAGTGGTGATGTGGTGGATGTTTCTTCAGGTTCATGAGGGAGGTATGCATTGAAATGACTCCTAGAAATATCCTTTACTGTCTCCCCATAAACATTCATACCCTAGCCCTGCTTCTAAACCTGACAGACACCGGCCTGTCTGGTGTTGAGGGGGGATTGTATTTAAAGGCATCGGGGATGCTGGGCCACCAGCAGTGCTAAGGCAATCCTGCTCAACAAACCTCCCCGGCGGCTGTAAACATCCCACCTCCTCTCCTACATTTACCACCTGTTAGGTGTAGGAGGTGGGGGGAGTGTGTTGGAAGCCATTTCCCCTCCTTTCCTACACCTGACAGGCGAAGGGGGGAGGTGTATTAGAAGCCACTGTGGAGGTGGGGCTGCACCTGACAGACACCCACCTGTTAGGTGTAGGAGGTGGGGGGAGTGTGTTGGAAGCCATTTCCCCTCCTTTCCTACACCTGACAGGCGAAGGGGGGAGGTGTATTAGAAGCCACTGTGGAGGTGGGGCTGCACCTGACAGACACCCACCTGTTAGGTGTAGGAGGTGGGGGGAGTGTGTTGGAAGCCATTTCCCCTCCTTTCCTACACCTGACAGGCGAAGGGGGGAGGTGTATTAGAAGCCACTGTGGAGGTGGGGCTGCACAAGACAGACAACCACCTGTTAGGTGTAGGGGGTAGGGAGAGTGTTTTGGAAGCCACCACACCTCCTCTCCTACACCTGACAGGCAGCTGCTTCTCCAGTGGGAGTATTAGAGGCCACTGTGGAGGTGGGGCTGCACTTGACAGACAACCGCCTGTTAGGTTTAGGAGGTAGGGAGAGTGTTTTGGAAGCCACCCCACCTCCTCTCCTATCCCTGAAGGGCAACTCCCTGTCCAGTGTAGGAGGGGGAGGGGGAGGAGTATTAGAAGCCACTGTGGAGGTGGGGCTGCACCTGACAGACAACCACCTGTTAGGTGTAGGAGGTGGGGGGAGTGTGTTGGAAGCCATCAGAGAGGCTGGGCCAGCAGCATTACTGAACTTCACAGGTGCTTGTTGGCCACTCCTGATTTCCTCAGCTGTCATTAGCTGTCTGCAGACACCTGTCACTGTTGGGTTGTTGTTTTTTTACCTCAGAACTCTGAGATCTGCAGCAGACCAATGAGAGAGTGAGAGAGAGCTGCCTGGCAGCTGCCTAGGAATCAATGGGGGAGCACATTTCCCCCCTTTTGACCCACTTAGGGGTTGAATTTCTAAGCACCTACGTCCCAAATTTGGTATATCTAGGTCCAGCGGTTTGGCCTGGGTGTTGATTTTACGGTGAGGGATGGATACATGAGGTATTACAAAAAATGTTAGTTACAAGCAATGTTCCCTCTAAGCTATGGAGCCCTGTGAGCAAAAATTCTACTTTGTGAGCTACTGGCATTAAAGTTGTGAGCAGGAGATTTGGCTGTCCAGCGGTTTGGCCTGGGTGTTGATTTTACGGTGAGGGATGGATACATGAGGTATTACAAAAAATGTTAGTTACAAGCAGTGTTCCCTCTAAGCTGAGTTAGTCTGAGTTAGCTCACAGTTTTTTCACCTCTGGCTCACAGATTTTTGTCTCAGCTCAGGGAGGATGGCTCCAGAGCAAACTGATTTATGCAGTAGCCAAATCGCTTGCTCACAACTTTTATTCCAGTAGCTCACAAAGCAGAATTTTTGCTCACAAGACTCCACAGCTTAGAGGGAACAGTGGTACAAGCAGGGTTCTTTTTGTAGCAGGAACTCCTTTGCATATTAGGTGACACACCCAGGGCTGGCCCACCCGCTAGGCGAACTAGACTTTCGCCTAGGGCAGGTGGATCATGGGGGTGCCCAACTGCGCCCCCACCAAAAGCCCCCCCACCAGAAGCCCTGCGTCGCCCTGACCCCAGCCACCGCTGCTGCCTCTTTCTCCCCCCCCGGTGTGTCCCCTCAGGCTGCCTGGTCCCTGGGACATTGTAGGGGCGCCCCAGAAGCCGTCGGGGCATCCCCGAAGCAAGGAAGCCCTGCGGGGGAACTTCCCCGCTCCCAGCCCTGCCCACCTCGGGCGGTATCCCCTCCCCTTTTTCCTCCCACGACTTGCTTTCAAGGAGTGCATTTCCCCAGCCATCTGGTGCATGCGGGGGGGGGGGAAGCAGAGAAAGCAGTGGCTGCATGGAGGTCAGGGGTGCCTTGCCAGGTCAGGGGGAGGCGAGGAAGTTTTCGCAGGCGATCTGAGGGCAGGGCGCAGCTGTTCCCAGCCAATGGGACAGGGCAGGCTACATAAGTGGCAGAGGCCAAGATCCAGAAGGTGCTCCTGCTGCCACTCGGCCCTGTCCCTGCCATGGCCCCCCGGGGAGGGAGGGCACCTTGTCTATCAGCAGCAGCGGGCAGGCAGCGAAGGGAAGGGGTGGGAGGTGAGGAGAAGGGCTGCCTGCCTGCCTACCCACCTTTGCATGGCACCTCCCCGGGAGGCCGGCTTTTCTCTGGGGGGCTCTTAGTAAAGTGCAGGTCTGCATAGGTCACCCCCTCGGAAGCCCCAAAGTCATAAGTCGGCACCCAGAAGCCAACACCTCGCCAGCCCCCGGGGAAGACTTGTGGGGGCGTTCCGCATGAGTTCCCACTGCCTCTTTTTTTTTTTTGAGCCCATTCAAGAGAGATTCAAGTGGGTTGCCGTGCACTGGTTTGAAGCCAGAGAGCAAGGTTTCAGTCCAGACTAGCACCTTGAAGACCAGCAAAGTTTCATTTGGGGTAGAAGCTTTGCGTGCACATGACTGGACTCGAACTTAGTTCCATTGCACATGCACCATTCAAGGTTATTCCTTCTGTCGACATAGGCATTCTGCAGGGCTTGTTTTTCCTGATCGTTGTTTGCTTGTGTAACCCCAAATCTCCTTCTTCCTTTTGTGGTTAGGGGGGGCACCACAAGGCAGCCTTGCCGGGGGGGGCACAAGCTAGCCTTGCCTAGTGTGCAAAAACACCTTGGGCCGGCCCTGGACACACCCCTAATGTAGCTAATCACCCAAGAGCTTACAGTAGCCCCTATAAGAAGAGCTCTGTAAGCTCTTGGAGGATTGGCTATATTAGGGGTGTATCACCTAATATCCAAAGGAGTTCCTGCTACAAAAAGAGCCCTGGACAAGTATACCGTTTATACCATTATTGTTTTTATTAAACATGGTACCACAGAATTACAAGAAACAAGATGTATATATGATTATACAGGTTGTAACAACTGCTAAAATATTATATGCAAAGTACTGGAAAAAAGGAGAAACGCCAACAAAAGAAGAAATAATCTATAAATTTTTGGAAGCAGAAGAAATGGATAAACTGACTTTATAATTACAAGAAAAAGAAGAAGCAATCTTTGAAAGAAACTGGGCGAGATTTTATAAATGGATTGAAAGTTGTCTTGGGAAATTATCAAAGTGATTACAAAATAGATAGAGATCTGTTACAAAATTAAATTTTAAAACTGAGACAGGTGTATAAGAACTTGATTCGATCTGAAAGTGTTAAACTAAAACTGAAACAAGAGTATATGCTCCATTGTTGTTAGTTGCTTTTCTGTTATATGTTTTTCTTTTTTCTGTAGTTGTCTATTTCTATTCTTGTTAAAACTAATAAAATCTTATGCTATAAAAAGTCCTTTACTTCCAACACTATGCTGCTATTTCTTACTGTTTAAGGGGAATTTCTACTATCTAGATTTTACTTTATTATGATACTTATATTTGTGATATTTATTGTATGATTGTTGTTATGTATTGCTGTTAGCTGCCTCAGGAAGGGGTGCTGAGATCAGGGGATTATGGGTACAAGACACTCTGAGGGCCCTGGTCATCCTGGAAGCCCATGGAGACACAAAAGCCATGTGATTTTTTTTCACATGATGTTTGGGTTGGGTTTTAGTGTTGTGGGTGAGGGGAGTCCTGAGGGAAACTTAATTGGGGGTTCTAATGGTGTTTCGAATAAAATGTGGGATACATTTTTAAAATTTTAATAATCTCTGAAAACATTTCCAAGTAAAAATAATTCCATATAGGGGTTGTAATTATGACAGTAGCTCAACAGGTGATTTTGCCAGATCTCATGGAGATTCTCTGTGCCAGCATATCACATTTCTAGTGAAGATGAGCCCTGATATGGAAACTCATCATGATATCAAGCTGAACTACATATTAAATGGGAATGTTTTTAGTTGTTTCCACAGAAAGGCAGTAATGTTTGAGATGGCCTTGAAACCCATTTCAGGAATTACTGTTATTGCTTGGGAACAACTTCTTCATGATTCAGTCCCACTATTCAATAGCTTCTGAAAGCGGGGACCAGATAGGATGGGCACAGTGAGATGAAATTACATAGGAGCCTGTGCTTTATTAATAAATAAGGAGCAGTAAATCTTGTAAAAATTACTTAGCAGTACAATATATAAAACTCTCTAAATAAACACATTTTCAAATGCAGGGTACTTATTTAAGAACAATGAGTGATCAGAACCCACAAGAAGTAGTGACTAGATCCTACCATATATATATACATATTTCTTATCTAACCACTTTGATGAAACAACTAAGCCACAGTATAGCTAGGATCTGGTTTCTAAATGATCAATATCATTCCTAAAAAAACTACCATTTTAAGGCTGAGAATACCATGAGATTATTTTTCTGGCACCTGCCATTCTATATCTGATTGACTTCCAAAGAATGAAAAAAAATTACCTTTCCACCTGAACAGAAGATTACATTTATGTGATTCAGCCCACCCCACCTCCTTTTCTGGAAAAAAAGAAAAAAAAGTCAGGTTCATAGACTTAATGCTTGGCTGATCCACGGAGTTCCATTTCCTGACCGTTTCATTGCTTAGAGTAACAAAAAGTCTTCTCTTTCTGTTCTTTGAAGTGGAAAAGCTGAGTAACAGTTCCCTTTAATTATAAATAAAACCCCCATTGTTCCTATTTTATTACTTATGGCTAACTACATTAGGAAGGACTTTGTCACAGGATTATATTACTGGCTCTTTCCTCTTTTGGATTATTGCAGTGAATTGACAAGAGAGATACTGAATTAGCTGTCTATCCAGAGCAAATACATATTCTATAGATGGGTGGGTGAGTGCATGGATGGAGAGAGAGAGAGACAGACAGACAGACAGACAGATGGTAGATTCACCTTTTGGGCTGTATAGCATATGAAGTATCTGCCTGAATACTTGCTGGCTTATAGAATCAAAGAATGTTTTCACATTGGAACTTCATTACTAGTTTAATGTGAAACTACTGCTGGACGTGCTTGTGCACTGTATGGTTCACACATGATCAAAGGTAAATTTATGATGGTATGAATCTGTGCACCAACTTTATTCCTCCCATCACTTGTTCTTTGTTTTACCATTCCATGTGTCTGTCAATGACCAAAGCCCAGTACAGACAACACCCCTCGAGTGTTGACTCACTGTGTAGGGAGGGAGATGAGCATGAGTGTGCTGGCTTCACCCCCTGCCTCTGTGCCATTGCCTGGTTGCTTGCAGAGAGTGGCTGCACAGAGGAGGAGGCTGCATGTACACCCCATTCCAATGATTAGCAGTGCTGCTTTCAGCATGTTGCTGATCATGGGGAGGAAATGTGCACACAGCCACTTCTTCTGCACAGTCACACTTTTCAAGATGACCAGGCAAATGACCAGGCAAGCATGCTTGGTGAGTCAACATGTGGGGTAGCCATCTGTACCAGACTATACAGATAAAGGAATGTGGTTCCTTCTTCTTGGTTGCCACCAAGCTGCTTACTGCTCTCTACCCATCTTGCTGGCCGGCATGAGCAGGTGCAGCTATACACAGAGAATCAGAGTTCACACTGTGGTCAAAGGGAGTTTCACAGATTTTCTGTTTCAGATTTTTCTGATAAAGGCCTAGCGAGCCTTTCCACAAATATGACTGAGGAATGAAGTTCTAGTGCATCCCCATGTAGTGTACACTGCTGGTAAATATCTTCTCCAAAGTCCTGGATCCTTCATCAAATAGAACACACTATCTTTTTTTTCCAGCTGTAATGGTCTGTGATTCCTCACCATCTAGGACTGCATGCTCCTGATGTCTGTGAATAATCTTCTTTGGCCATTCCAGCAGACTGTGGACTATGAACCGTGAACACTTGAAAAAGGAAGGCAGAACAATATATCCCTTTGGGGTGCTGAACAAGCTCTCTAGCTAGACTGCTTTCTTTAAATGACATAACAGTACAGACACCTGATTTCAGATCTGACCACTGAAAACACAGACCCATGCTGCTCAATGTTGGAATACTGTTAAGTCACTCTAATGGGAACCACATTTGAATATGGCATCCATAGTTGAAAGGGCACTACATTAATCTTCTGAGCAACAGAGTTGCCTTGTAAATGGCACTCATGTGATTCTGTAAGAAATTGACTGTGAAGGGTGCAGTTCTTTGAACTCAGGATCCTTGATGGTTGGGAAATACATAATTTTTATATGCTTTTGCAAAGAGAGCAACAGAATAGAGGCAGTATTCAAATGAAAGGCTCTTTGCTTTCTCTCCCCCCTTCAGTGTCATGATTCCGGGGCGGGGGAAAGTCCTGCTGTAACCTTCATTGCATTGTTATTTCTCCGCTGTCTTCAGTTGACAGATCTGTGAAAAATATTGTGTGCTCCCAATGATTTGCTTCAGAAAAGTAGAATCTAAGTAACAGACTGCTATGGCATTTCCCCTTTAATGTTAATCTATCATTATCATCTGAAGCCTACTACTTTGAAGACTGGAGACGGCCCATATTTCAATTTAAATGATGGCAAACAGGTATCAGTTTGACCATTTCTGTTCTCTCTATGGTTTAACGGGCTGACAAAATATGCATGTATTTTTTTCCTGTCTTCAGATGGCCTTTATGAATGGCCAAATCTGTATTCAGAAGCACATATGGATATGTTTGTAGTCAATTTTCAGAAATACTTTTATTTTTATGGGATTTTGCATCGATGTTTCTTGTGGAAGATGGCGTTTTACTGTGATCTGCTACTTCCTTTGTCTTTGAATCTCTGAGCTACAATGTCTTTTGAACTATGGTGCTGGAGAATACTCTTGAGAGTCCCTTGGACTGCAAGAAGATCAAATCAGTCAATCCTAAAAGAAATCAACCCTGACTGTTCCCTGGAAGGCCAGATAATGAAACTGAAGCTCAAATACTTTGGGCACCAAATGAGAAGGGAGCACTCACTGGAGAAGATCCTGATGCTGGGAAAGATTGAAGGTCAAAGAAGATGGGGACGGCAAAGGATGAGATGGTTAAACAGTGTCATAGATGCAACGAACATGAAATTGAGCAAACTTCAGAGGACGGTGGAAGACAGGAAGGCCTGGCGTGATCTGGTCCATGGGGTCACGAAGAGTCGGACTCAGCTGTGCGACTGAACAACAAGAAGTGCTCCTCTGTAATGTCAAATGCAAGAAATGATCATTGGGGGTAGGCAAGCTGCCTTGAAGGAAGTTTGCCCTCCACCACTGGTTTTTCTCACTGAAAAATATGTATGTAAGTGCCATCAAGTTGCAACCAACTTGATGGCGACTTCAGCAAGGAGCTTTCAAGGCAAGTCAGAAGGAGAGATGGTTTGCCATTGCCTTTCCCTGCAGAGTCTTCCTTGGTGGTCTCCCGCCCAAGTACTAACCCTGCTTAGCTTCTGAGATCTGATGAGATCGGGCTATACCATGCCACCTTTCCTCCACTGAAGAATGCATGAAATATTTCTGAGAAATATTAGAGTTGTCTGGGCCATTGTTTGAAAACAAGTAAGGTAAGTAGACTTCTACAAGGAAAACCACTTAAAGGGTTTTAAAGGGGGATTATATATAATTATTATTTAAAAAGCGATTATGAAGCCAGAATGCCAGCAGGGGGTTGGGGGCTATCCAGTGTTTTGCATGGAGTGTCACATGTATGACTATCTGCCCACTGGACAGAAGTCTTGGGTGTGTGCTCGGTGCAAGGAGCTCCTGGTTCTCAGGGAACTAATTTGTTCCCTTGAGGCCAAGGTGGCTGACCTGGAGAAGCAGAGACAGTCAGGCGCATGGAGAAGACTCTCGGGGACTTGTTAGATATGTCCCACTCT
>NW_015164236.1:166751-167065 GCF_001447785.1 Gekko japonicus
CCAGAAAGCTTTTGGTAAAGATGCTCATCAAAGGCTCCTAAGTAAGCTCAATAGTCATGGGATAAAAGGACAAGTCATTTTGTGGATCAAAAACTGGCTGATTAATAGGAAACAGAGAGTGAGTATAAATGGGCAATTTTCTCAGTGCAGGGTGGTAAGCAGTGGGGTACCACAGGGATCAGTACTCGGTCTGATGCTTTTTAACTTGTTTATTAATTATTTGGAGTTGGGAGTAAGCAGTGAAGTGGCTAAATTTGCGGATGATACAAAGTAGTTCAGGGTGGTGAAAAGCAGGGAGGATTGTGAGGCACTCC
>NW_015164236.1:167088-179740 GCF_001447785.1 Gekko japonicus
GAGACTGACCAAGAAAGAGATCTTGGAGTCGTAGTAGATAACTCAATGAAAATGTCAAGACAGTGTGCGACTGCAATAAAAAAGGCCAATGCTATGCTGGGGATTATTAGTAAGGGTATTGAAAACAAATCAGCCAGTATCTTAATGCCCCTGTATAAATCGATGGTATGTCCTAGCAATAAAAAAGGCCAACACTGTGCTGGGGATTATTAGGAAGGGAATTGAAAACAGATCAGCCAGTATCATAATGCCCCTGTATAAATCGATGGTACATCCTCATTTGGAGTACTGTGTACAGTTCTGGTCATCACACCTCAAAAAGGATATTATAGCATTGGAAAAAGTGCAGAAAAGGGCAACTAGAATGATAAAAGGGTTGGAATACTTTCCCTATGAAGAAAGGTTAAAGCGCTTGAGGCTCTTTAGCTTGGAGAGATGATGGCTGAGGGATGACATGATCGAGGTTTATAAGATTATGCATGGGATAGAGCAGGTAGAGAAAGAAGTACTTTTCTCCCTTTCTCACAATAGAAGAACTTGTGGGAACTCCATGAAATGGCTGAGCGGTCGGGTTAGAACAGATAAAAGGAAGTACTTCTTCACCCAAAGAGTGATTAACACATGGAATTCACTGCCACAGGAGGTGGCGGCGGCTACAAGCATGGACAGCTTCAAGAGGGAATTGGATAAACATATGGAGCAGAGGTCCATCAGTGGCTATTAGCCACAAGGTATAGATAGGAACTCACAGGCTGAGGCAGGTGATGCTCTGTATTCTTGGTGCTTGGGGGGGACAACAGTGGGAGGGCTTCTAGTGTCCTGGACCCACTGATGGACCTCCTGATGGCACCTGGTATTCTTGGCCACTGTGTGACAGAGTGTTGGATTAGATGGGCCATTGGCCTGATCCAACATTGGCATCTCTTATGTTCTTATGTTAACTGCACTAGGTAAAATACTTAGCATGTCCTTATAGGAGTTGTCTTCCAGGCACTTTATTGCCTTTTAGAGCTGTCTTCTGAGACCCTTCCAACAGGTCAACATCGTTTTGGAACTGCAATGTCTGGAAAGGAGCAGACCTCCAAAGGAGGTATTAACAGTACTGAGTCATTTTATAGCCTCCCAAGTCTAAAAGTGATGATCTCTCTGGCATATCTAGAAAGAACATTTGCTGTCTGAATTCGTGAGTCAGTATCAAGTCATATACATTCCATGTTAGAAGTGGAGGGCATCTGACACCGCAGCCTTGCTATGCAGCTGTAGGCCTGATTAATGTCTGGATGGGAGACCTCCTGAGAGCCTTGTGGAGCTGCTTTAAGTTTCAAGATGGAAGAAAGATGGGATGTGATCATATTATTCTTCTGTTAAAACATCTACACTAACTGCCTTTTTGTTTTTGGGCTCAGTGCTGGTTCTTGAGCTATGGGTCCCACATATCTGAGGTAACATCTCTCCTGGTTTAAACTTGTATGCACATTCAGATCAATCCAGGATCCTCTTCTCATTGTTTCTTCTGCCATTCATCCACCATAAGAAACTGAACCTTTTCCATCATTGCCATTCTTTAATAGTCCTTAGAAATTCTTGTAAGACCTTTTCATTTCAAAGGGTGCAGTGTTGATTGTCAATATTGTTCTAATGAATTCTGTAGTATAGAATATGTGTCTAGGCAAGCTGTTTGTTTTTATGACTGGTGTTCTATGTGGTTTCATATTTAAATGTCTTCTGTGGTATAAGCTGTCTGGAGCTCCTGGAAAGGTGGCATATAAATGTCTAAAATGAATAAATGGTAACATAATAAGTTGTGTTTGGTGTAGTGGTTAGGAGTGTGGACTCTAATCTAGGAGAACTGGGTTGGATTCCCCACTCCTCCACATGCAGCTGCTGGTGTGACCTTGGGTCAGCCACAAGTTCTTTCAGAACTGTTCTCTCAAGGACAGTTCTCAAGAGAGCTCTCTCAGCCCCACCTATGTCACAGGGGGTCTGTTGTGTGTGGGGGGGAAGGAGATTGTAAACTGCTCTGAGACCTCTTTGGGTAGTGAAGGGTGGGGTATAAATCCAATCTCTTCTCTTCTTAATTTGGTTTCTGCTGCCCTTTTCTTTTTTTCCTAATTCAGATCTCACATCCAGGGAAAGGGACACAGTGTCAAGTGATAATAAAGGATTTTGGCTCATCTTTCCTAGGGCTGGTGATGACTTTTATTTGGAGACCCTCTTGGAAGTGTAGCTGGTCAGCATTTCAGATTTACTGCTGAGAATGTTACATTGTTTTCCTTGTCTAAACTATACACAGATGGAAGGGCAAAGAAGTCTTTCGGGAAAGTCAGTTTAGACTACTGACCTGGTTTATCCAAAGAATTTCATCGTTGTCTCCTCTTACTTTCCCTGAACACATACACACACATGTACACACCCACACTCACATGCTGTGCGTAACATAGTTGCTGAAGGCTGGAATTGTCAAGTTCGATCAGGTCTCAGGAACCAACAGATGGTTTGAATAATAAAAACGTTACCTTGATAGGAATAATGAGCTGTTTTCATGAAGATTTTAGTCCATTTCATGTGAAAAGGAAAGGTATCTTTTTATATGAATTGCTTCCATATAGCAGCTTGAGCCCAGAACTCCTCATAAGGCTTGATGAGGGGAGGGTGACTATTTTCCAACAGCTGACATTAATAATCCTGTACCCTAATAATCCTGTTTGATGGTGCCTAGAAACTATCATAATAGGCTCTATACAGATGCCTAACACTCCTTTGACTAAATACAATAGCCACAGCCTGAGCACACTGAAGCCTGACCTAGACATAATGGTTACACTGTTGTTGAAATCTGGATCTATCCCAGTCATATCGAAAGAGGGAGAAATAAGAGGCAATACCAGCAGACAGATGTTTTGAAAGTAGTTTCTTTTAAAAAATTGGGACTGGTTGCCCATTTGTGGAAACTGTATTTTTTGGAAATTTTGCTTGAGACAATTATACCTCAAATGCCTATGAAATTTAGGTTATGAAGAACATATATAGTTATCACTGAAGAAGATTAACAAAATGAAGTTATTAATATCCGGATCCTTTGTAACTTATATGACCACCTAAACGACACATATATGACTTCATTAATTGTACCAGGACTTATATTTGTATGATTTTAATATTTGTACTTGATTGTAATGAACCTGGACCTATATAACTTTATTTGTATGTTGGGCTATATGCTTGTACCTACATTTTTTCATTATTTATACTTGGATATATTGTTGATATTTATTATTCATTGGTATTTGTTATACAATTATTTCATAGAGTCATAGCATCTTTTTTGCACAGCTTTGCTCTGCATATTGTTTCCATAACCGTCACTTAATTACAAGTTTCTCCCCTTCCTCATCATAATACGTACAAACACAATGTAGGTACAATGCAGCCTCATGCCAAGTCATCTCTGCCAACAGCTGCTACGTGAGATTTTTGGTGGAGATGTTGGACTTCAGACGGCTTCCCAATGTATGCTTCTTTTACAACTGTGTGGTTGCAAATTACATTTGAGTTGTCCTGGTGAAACTTTTGCACAGTTCTTTGCTAGTCTTCCCTGCTCGGAACTCCTCCTGTCTATACGTACTACTTTTGTGATGCCCCTACAAAAAAAAATTGTTGTTCCCAGGACTCCAGCAGGCAGTGAAGTTTCCAGTGTCTTGTGATCGTTTGGGAGTTGGATTCCACCCCCCTCCTAAAGTTGTCATTCTCTAGGTGGACCTTGATATTCTGCTGGAATTCCAACTGATTTCCAGACTACAGAGGGCCATTCCCCTGGATGAAATAGCAGCTTTGGAGGAATCACATCCCTGCTGAGCTCCCTTCCTAGACTCTGCCTTCCCAGGCTCCTCTCCCAAATCTCCAGGAATATCCAAAGCAGGAGTTGTCAACCCTATCCCCTCCCCTGAAAACAATGCTGTCTCATAGCGAGGCAAAGAGGATGATCAGAATGAAATTCCCAGTTATCTCTCAATCAACTGAGAGTTGGCTTCTGAACCAGGGCCAGGGCTCTAGTCGGGGGGGAGCTCTCAGGTACGGAGCTCCGGAAGAGAACCTCTAGGGGGCGGGGCGGTCACGTGGTGAAGCCCCGCCCCTTCTTTACCCCGCCCTCTGCTTCGATCCTCATTCCATTTGGGAATGAGGATGAAGCAGGAGGGTAAGTAGCCGGGCCTTCTGACACACTTCCGGTGATGTCAGGGGGTGTGGCCTTCTGTCACTTCCGGTGATGTCAGGGGGCGTGGCATATGCAAATAAGTTATGCTAATGAGTTATGCTAATGAGCTCCGGCAGCTCTTTTTCTACAACAAGACCCCTGACCAGGGCTATTTTTGGGCAAGAACGCACAGGAGCAGAGTTCCGGCTGGCTTCAGAGATGGCCACGCCCAGTACAGCCAAAACCTCTGCATGCATGGTTATAGAGGGAAGGCCTGGAGAGCGACACACACCCCCAGCGACTCCAAGGCCTCCCTGTGCCTTCCCTGGCCTGTCCGAGGGCCAGCTTTCCAAGGCTCCCTGCAGGGCACCCAGGCAAGCCAAGGGAAGGCATGGGGTGTGGCCTAATATGCGAATGAGCTGCACTGTTGGGTGTGGCCTATTATGCTAATGAGTTCCTGCTCGGCTTTTTCTACAAAAAAGCCCCTGTTCTGAACTATGCTATCTGACAGGTGTTCGCTTTGTTCTGAAGGAGCAGGAAAAAACCTGGGTTCAGGTCGCAGTCTGTGTTGGCAGAGTTTGAGAAATAATACAATCCACGCTTTGGAGTTTGCTTTCAATGACTTTTAGTGCAACAGGATTTTGCAAAAAGACAATAACTGACTGCAAGCCATAATGCAACAGAGAGGACTTAGAGTGCAAGCACTGACACATACTACCACACAGCAGGCAGAGAAACTAGAGGACGGCTAAACTGCAAGAGAAAACATTCAATAAACCCTGAACACTAGGGTACAAGTGGACTAAATTACCATTTCAGCAGTATTTGCATTAACTTGATTTTTTTAGCAGGCTGTTGGTTCTCCAACAGTCTGATCATGAGTGTCAAACATTGTATGTTTGACTGTTGAACAGGCTCGCTGTGAAATCTGCACCATCCCCAATATCAGTGAATACTTCATGTGGTCAAAAAGCCATCATCAGATATAAGCAACTTTTTGACCAGGCATTTGGTTATGATCAAGCCAATTGGGTACAGAAGCTCACAGTGATTTAAAAGTATCTTCTCACTGGGAATCTTAACGGAAGTTTCAAATGTTCATACTGATTCTATTTCAAAACTCTCCTATAACCCCAAGTATCCAGAACTGCTATAGAGTGTCAGGCATCCAAGAAGAGATTTCCCAAGATATACTATACGGATGACTTTCATGTGATTCCTATTAAGTCTGTTAAACCCTGAGGCTATACATTTCACCTAGTATGTACAAGATCTTCTCCATCTTCTAAGAAGGGTCAATGCATGGAATTGTAAGATCAATCAGTTATTAAGAAAACATGAGCACAAATTCCACCTTAGTCCTCTGTGTCTTACTGGGGTGACCTATTTAGAGACTCTTTACATGTGTTAATTGCAAACAATTTCAGAGTAGTAGAAGTAGGCTATTTTTAAAGCTGTGTTTAACTTTTTTGGAATTACATATATCAATGATTCTGGGGTCCTAAATGCAGTACAGATATCATAATATTCTCTGTTAGCCATTGCTATGAAATGAAAAGGCATTCATTTTCTCGTGTCATTTTTTACGATAGTTCCACACTGGTTCATTAGGTCTGAAGGTCCTTCCCTGGGGCTTATAATGAAGCAGAGCTTGCCATATGGACTTCATACATCAACCTAAAAATGGGAGCTAGACAGTTCCTGGTTCAAATTTTATTTCTGTTGTGAGGTCAGCACTATCCTAAGCAGAGTGACACCCTTCTTTGTCCATTGACTTCACAAGGAAATAACTTGTGTACATCCTCAAGCAAGCTAATATTTGTTTGTCTCCAGTCTTCATCTGAAACACAGAAATAGTAATACTAGCTTACCTTTCAGATCAGTTGGTATTACTGAAACAGGGCTGGAGCCTGTTCCGGGGGATCCTCTGTCACTCAGAAGCAGCATTTTAGGGGGCATTTTGGGCAGCCATGGGTGGGGTAGCAGGAGAGTAGTACTCGGCGAACAGAAAACCTTCCTTCTTCAGAATGCTGTGATGGATTCAAATTACGGTGTACATGGAAAACTTTGGACCCCCAAATATATAGTTTAAATGCCCACTGAGCTCAAATGCACATATACCTGATCACAATTTGCACCTGACCCGAATTAAACTGTGTAAAGTATATAAATACATTAGGGTTGCCAGGTCCCTCCTGGCAAACTTAAGGGGATGGGGGAGGACTTATCAGGACCGGGAGGGAGGCCTAGTCAATGTTGAAGTAACATGTCTACGTCATTTCTGACATGACCCCAAAATGACATCATCACATTGGTGGCATCAGGGTGATGCTCTGGTACTTGGGCAAGAACTCTGGTAGAAGCCAAATTTACAATAGGGTTTTTTTTTGCTCAAATACCAGAGTGTTGCCCCTCCATCACTGATGTTTCACATCTGGGTAACATCGGAAGTGACGCAGACATATCATTGCAACGTTGACTGGGCCTTGCTGTATGCCAGTAAAGGTTATTGGAATTGAATTGACTGGGCCTTGCTCTTTGTCTGGTTAAGTCCCCCCGCTGGCCAGCTGATCATTGGTGGGGCCTGGTGGCAGGGGATCCCTGCCTCCACCGGGAGAAGGCAAGAGTTGAGGTGCGTGCTCATATTTCTATCATCATTCTGTAAGCTCCCCTCCATAGTTGTATTTCAGTTCCATTGCTCAAACCAGTACAAAGTAATGCTTGATTACACCCCATTCAGTGCTATGGGATCTGAAATCCACCTAACTACATACTGCATTTTGTGTGTGTACACAAACACACACACATACATACATATAATATCATCTGTAGTCTTAGTTTTGACTGATTCACATCTCTTTCTTTTTTACATACAAACACATTTGTAAAATGCGTTCAGATTCTAAGAAGTGTAATCCTTGCATTTCTGGAATGGAGTAATGAAGCAGAAACTGGAAAACTAAACAAGCCATCCTCTGAAATCAGCTCTTGCAAGAACAGAACATTTTTGTTTACTTTATGGGGGGAAATATGTCAGATACATAAAATGGACTAATTCTAGTGAAAGTTCTAATCTGGCTGGGAAATAAAAATAGTTACATATCAAGTCCCTCTTCAGTGTGGGGACTGCTAATTTGCATAGACAATCCTTTGATTCTGCAGATGGATTACACCAAGCATGGGTATTGAATGCAGTCAGATGCTAAAGTTTAAATTATGAATTATATATTCATAGTTTTTCCGTAGATTCCTAGTTACATGTCTCATTTTAAAGCATCTCATTTGCAAGCAGCAATAAACAAGGCCCATCCCAGTTCCAACCATGGCTTGCCCTGACAAACACAAAACACTCCCTGCCCACCCAAAGGACTAGTATTGCTTAAATAAAAAACTGGCAATCTTGCTAATCGGTGGCCTGCTCACTTTCAGTTTCAGCAATGAAAAGGTTGGGGGAATAATATTTTTTACAGAACCTTTCATTATAACAGTGCTACACATATAACTTTCCATTAAAACTCCTGAGGAAAGATGATTAACACATGGAATTCACTGCCACGGGAAGTGGCGGCGGCTATAAGCATGGATGGCTTCAAGAGGGAATTAGATAAATATATGGAGCAGAGGTACATCAGTGGCTATTAGCCACAAGGTATATATAGGAACTCTTAGGCTGGGGCAAGGGATGTACTGTATTCTTGGTGCTGGGGGGGGGGCAAGAGTGAAAAGGCTTCTAGTGTCCTGGCCCCACTACTGGACCTCCTGATGGCACCTGGTATTTTTGGGCACTGTGTGACAGAGTATTGAACTGGATGGGCCATTGGCCTGATCCAACATTGGCTTCTCTTATGTTCTTATGTAAAGATAGGTAACCTTGTCATGGTGGAAATTTAAGGTTCCTTACTCACACCATTTAAAGCAGGCTTTTGGACTTTGCCACCTCATGGTAAGCATAAAGAACTGCATTTCCTGCCTGCTCATTGGCAATTCCTGTTTACCTCATTTCCATCAGCCCATCATCTCCTAATCTATATTAGAATTTGAAAATTTATGGGTATCTCTGAAATAATGTGCAAATGTCCCCAGTTTTCTAGTGTTTTGTATGGTGATGAGCTCTAGGGAACAGATTAGGGATTATTTTGGTGTACAGCCCATCGTACTGCCCAACAGTCTTCCATCCTGAGGTGGTGGAGGTGGTCTGGGGGTGGTTTTGATTAGGTTTTAGTACTGGGTACTTCAGCATCCACAGTCAGGCCTGAGTCTGGAACAGCTTAGAATTTTATGGATGCCATGAAAATAGGTATGGCTCAAAATGTTCAGTAGTATACAGTCTTGTTAAGGATTCAATCTTGGATAAAGATGATGATCTAGAAATGGGAGATATTTCAGTTGCTATGGCCAGACCATCACCTGACAATGCTTAGTCAGAACTTCTTATACTTCTGCAAATGTGGAGGATATATTAGAATATTCTGCCCACAAGACTGATACATTTGGATGGTTTCCTTTTGCCTCTAGCAGATTGTCCATGAGATATACTTGCACTTCTGGATTATGGAGACATGGGCCAGGTGGCTGACATGCTTGCTCCTAAATGCCCTCTCCAGCTTGGTAGACCCCATTCAGCTCTGGTTTACAGGAGCTAGAGGCAACAAAATAGCAGTGATGCTAGCAAGAGCAATGGCAGTAAAAAACTGGCGATATCTGACCAATTACAGACTAGAGTCAATTTTAGAGCTCATGATGATGGCAAAGAAATCTTAATCCAATACCATTGCATCTATTTAATGTCATTCAGCAGATATTTTTTTATAGTGGTTAAGGGATTGCTTCACTCTGCTTTACTCTGTCTATCTTATTAGCCTGCTGTGACTAATATGACAAACATCTTAGAAGTAAAATCACTCATATTCATTCCTACTTAGACTCTGTATTAGATATAACAAGAAAGAAGACCCGCGAAACTCGCGCGGGGGGGGGAGCTGCAAACTCAGCAGGCGTAGGAGGAACCAGCAGGAGCAGGTAAGCTCTCCACTCCCCCCATCCCGCCGGTTCCTCCGTCTCCTCCACTCCCTCGCCTCCTCCCCCCCGCTCCGAACCCCCCGGCTCCAAAGTGGCCTCGCCGCTCTCCCTTCCCCCTCCCGGCTCCAAAGCGAGGCCCGTGCCTGGGCCTCGCCGCTTTTTTCCTCCCCCGCTCGAAAGTGAGGCCCCCCGGGCCTCGCCACTCCCCCCGCTCACTCCAAAGCGAGACCTCGCCGCCTCCCCCCCGCTCGCTCGCTCGCTCCAAAGCGAGGCCCGCGTGGCTTGTGGTTGCTGGGCCTCGTCGGTTCCCCCCTGCTCGCTCCAAAGCGAGGCCCGCGCAGCTTGTGGCCGCCGGGCCTCGTCGGCTCCCCCCCGCTCACTCCAAAGTGAGGCCCGCGCGGCTTATAGCCGCCGGGCCTCGCCGCCTCCCCCCCGCTCCGAGGCGGCAGTGGCGGCTGCAGAGTGTTCCCTGCGCATGCACAGGGGATGCTCTGTCACTTTTGGGGGGATTTAAGTATCCCCCCGATATTTTTAAAAACTTTTTAGATTTTTGTGCACACCTGGGGACCGCCCCACGTGTGCACAAAACTCTCCCTCCCCCCCGGGTGCCCCCAGTGTGCAGATTTAGTTATCCGCACACCAGGGGGTGACTTTGGTATTAGTATATAGATGGATTTGATCATTGATTCCAGAGGACTGTCTAATTTTGTCCAATGATGTCATATCTAGCCTTAATAGACACTTTATGAAACTTGAAGATGTGAACAAGATCTTTGATTAAATGTGGAAAATTGTTAACACGCTTGATCCTTGTCTTTTCTGGCAGCCGAAAACAGCCTCTGTATTATGCATGTTCATTGGAACATATATATCTATCTTATGAACACAGAGATGTTGGCTCTTTCCACGCAGTCTAATTTTTCATGATTCTCAGTTGTACATATAAAAGCCTACATACATATAGTTGAAAGCTCATCTTGTCTATGACCTCTTCCACACACTTGATTTACTCCTGATCTTCCTGACAGTCAATGCACAAGCATCGGAATTGGTTTGCCATCCTTCTGCATTTTCATAGTTCTCAATTTCCAGCTTTTGTTTAAGCCTCTATTCCCCCTCCCTTGTGGAGATATAAGGAAAAAGTTGAATCTCTGCAAGCAGGGGGCTAGAGGCTTACTTTTTTAAAAAAATGAAAACTGGGAATTCAGAGAATCTGCTAAACCTATTGTTACAACGCTATATCTATGTATCGACATGGATTTTTTTAAAAAAATATATGAATATGAATCATTAATCTTCAGGGCAGGGGGAGAGGAAGAGTGAGTAGTTTGATGACGATGACAGTAAAAACATCGAAAAATGGGCTGGAGGTGGGTGGGAGTGGGCAGGACAAAAAAACCCAGCAGAAATATTACACATGAGGAAAAGGTTGCTTAAGATTGCCTTCCAGAAAATGATTGGGGTAAAAGTGGTCTCAAAAGAACCAGGGGAGGGGGAGCCCAGGAAAAAATACAAAAAACAAAACTAAAGGCACAGAAATGCACACAGAAATAAAAGATAAACTGAACCAGTATGGGGCCAGAACCAGCAAAAAACCACCATTGTGTAAAAACCCTTTGTTAGAAGAGAAATTTTGTAGCAGTAGTAACAGAATCTGTTTAAAAGCATTGGGCACTCCCAGTTTATTTGGAAATGGTGAATAATTAAAAACAAACCCCCCAGACAACCTCACATTTCCAGCTTGCTTCTCCACTTGTGACATTTCCCATCACCTCATTTGTTTGGAAAATTGGCTGCAGCCCAGTGGCCAAATGATGAAAAAAAAATTTTTTTTTAAGGAATCCTTCTGGGAAAGAAAAAAAAAGCCAGGTTACAACATAAAAAACGGTATTAATGTTTGCTACTTAAATATAGTTTTTGGAGTTCATTTAGCCTAGGCTTAACTGTTGAATGTTTATACAGGCTACTGACTATTTTCCTTAAGTCAATACACTTTCTGACTGTATATCAGGCTGGTTACAAAATTTCTTGGAAAACTCTATTCCATATAGTGGGGTTTTAAAGATTCTCTCTCCACCCCACATACTGTCTGAAGAGAAAGAACAATTAATAAAACTAGGAGGTAAGTTGACAAGCAGCAAATGTCTTTTCAGATGATGTAGTTTTGTTTCTTTCCTCAAAAGTTAGAGCAACAAGAAGATTTTCCTTCACGTGAGATGGTTAATTATATTAGCAACTCGGTTAATGGCTGAATGCTAAATAAGTCAAACAACTCATGACAAATGAAGAGATATTTTTAAGTCAGGAGACATGAGCCAAGTTTTGTGAGAAAGAATGGGGGAGAGAAATAAAGGAAATTTCATTACTGTTAACTGAAGGTCAGTGTACATAAACTGTCTGTCGCCAAGAAGGCTGCTTTAAATGACCATGATGTTTGCATCCTGCCAAAGATACTGGAACATTTTCTCCACAACACTTCAGACTTGTATATGGAATTTCATTAGTGAGATGATGTGCTTCAAAACAACCATTCTAGAGCATACACTACAAAGTTTCAGTATCCCTTCACATCACCAAAGCATCTGGTTGTTTTGGTATTAATTTTACTTTAGCAGCCCCATCATAAGTATTGAGAGGGGAAGTGACCGCCCATGTACGTCGACCACATGTAACTATCACATTTTTTATCCAACCCTTCATTTAAGGAACACAATGCAATGTATATGACTTCCCACTTCCTCCTCCATTTTATCATCAAAACTACTAACCTGTGAGGTGAGTTAGTCTGAAAGAGAGTGACTGGTCCAGGGTTACCTTGTAAACTTTATGGCTAAATAGAGACTTGAACTTTGGTCTCCCCAGTCCTAGTACAACAGGTCAACTACTATGCCACACGAGCCCTGTGCACTGACTGAATGCATAGAGAGGGAGAGCAGACACAAGTGTGCTGGCTCCAGTCCCGCCTTGTGAACATGGTGCCTATGCACAGCAGAAGTGTCCATTCATATGCCCCTCCCAGTTTTGAAAAATGTAAACAAAATATCTTTTTTGCAAAAATATTTATAGTATTAAGCAAAAATATTTGTAGTATTAAGCAAAGTGCAAAGTACAAAGTGTATAATTACATTAAAAGACTTACAAGCCTGACATAAACCCTGCTGAAATACAATCATAAAGGGACCGAGCCATCGTCTTTATGGTGTAAGAACAGAGAAAACCATTCACTTTAACAACCAAAGATAAGTCCCTCAAAGCATTAAGATGTCTAGGTTATTACACGACAGGCCTGCTTCAAATCAATATCTTATCAAGCTGTTAAGTCTTCATAAGGCTTGTGGGACTTCCACTAGTTTCCAAGAATTCACAAGTGCATGGCGGCCAGTGTCCCTAATGACAAGTATGAGATAGCCACTCCCTCCATGTATTGGGCATCCCCAATCA
>NW_015164236.1:179783-252367 GCF_001447785.1 Gekko japonicus
ACCATGCAGAGGAACCAGGAACCATGCATAGGATGGGGCCAGCATGCTTATGCTCATGCTCCCTCCCCACATGTTCAGTCAACATGTGAAGGGGTCATGTGTGGAGACCTACTGCCAAATAGTGTTGAGAGGGAAGGATCCTGAGAACCATCCACACAAACACGTTCTATTGTAGGCACAGAGGGAACACGTGAATGATCACAATCTTCAACTCACCTCCCTCCATCAAAGGGCCACTTTGTTAGGTAAGTATATAAAATAGATTTAGGTGTTGCACAAGCTGGTGTGAATCAGTCTTTCAGAGCTGTGTAGCTGTGCCCCCAGCTATTCTGACCTACATGGCAGAGGACCAAGTCTTGTCCCACTGGAAGCCTCCTGTTTGCTGTTTGAATCTTTAAACAAGCTTTTATTGTTCAAGGGGTTTTGATATTGCATTTCTTATCTATTTGCATCATGAAATGCTTTGGGCGCCTGTGTAGGACAGAATGGCAGCAGGGCAGAAATTTAATAATGAAGGAAATGAATAAATTGATGCTGTATGCACACACATACCCTCAAGAGAGATACATCTTCCCAGGCGGGCCAAAGAAATTGCCCTGCTCTTTCTTCCTTTGTGTCTGAGTAAGAAAGAGATGTTATTATGATGATGCCAGTTCTTTCATGTATTTTTCTTTCCCCCCTCCAGGTCATAACACCAAGGATGAACCGAAGCTGCAGTTAGAGATTTAATTAGACAGGCTATTTCTGGATGAAACTCATTATTGCTCCCTGTAATTAAAATTGGGGTCACGATATACCCTTTTGGCAGGTTAACCTGTGAATGGAGACTCTTCTCTTTTATCTTACTTTACCCATTTTGTGTGTATGTGTGGCTGTGGCAAATCGTTTGTATCTAAACCGTTTGAAATCTTCCCATTAAAAGATGAAAGGAAATTATTCATGAGGTAAGCAGCATGGAGCACCTTTCTGACAATTATACCACAGGGAAACAACATGAACAAAAGACAGTTGCATCCGTGTTGGCAGGGTTTGGCATGCTTACTCATTCTTTACACCACTTTTTGAAAATGGCCAGAATGGATTCTATTCCCAATGAGCTAAATGGCAAAGTAACCAATGCTTCAAATTCCTGCATTTTCCTGGCAGCTGAGACAATGGAAATCATTGCTAACTTTCCCATGTGTAAAGGCTGTTTCGCTTCACTCTGTTCAGTCATTTAAAGTGTGGACATCCTTAAGGCAGACAAAGGAGTGAGGCTGCTCCTGCTGGCCCCACCCCAGACATCTGCATATACATATACATATCCTGCACACATATATGAGTGTACACGCTTGGTTTTGTACATGTGATGGAAGACCCAATTTTTTGTAGTGTTCTTGATCTCACGAACATAGGGTTGCCATAAGTCATAAGCAAATTGATGGCACTTAACACACACACACGATGCTAATGGGCATAGATCTTGTTTCCCTCTAGGCATTTTGAACAATTTAATATTTCTTCTCCACACTGACCTACAGCTGTATACATGATCTTGTGGCAGAATCTTATAGTATGACGCAAGTCTCAAGGGTCCTCCTCACATGGTTGGGGTGGCTCCTGGGGCTAGAGTAAGAACATAAGAATATAAGAAAAGCCATATTGGATCAGGCCAATGGCCCATCCAGTCCATCAATCTGTATCAAACAGTGGCCAAACCCCAGGTGCCATCAGGAGGTCCACCAGCAGGGCCATAACTTGAGAAACCCTCCCAGTGTTGTCCACCAAGCACCAAGAATATAGAGCATCACTGCCCCAGACATAGTGTTCCATCTATACATTGTGGCTAATAGACACTGATGGACCTCTGCTCTATATGTTTACCCTATCCCCTCTTGAAACTGTTTATGCTTGTAGCTGCCACCACTTCCTGCAGCAGTGAATTCCATGTGTTAATTACTCAGATGCTCTTGGAATCTATGCATATATGGGTATATATGGTTGGTAAAAGTGAACATTGGGGAATATGGGGCACAAGGGACTAATGTAATAATCCTATAAACTACTAAGCACTGCAAAAGCAGCAGCTATGACTGAGTGGTAGAATACTGGCAACAAACACCAATGGCTGCCCCCGTGCTTCAATGGAGTTGTTGTTGTTGTTCAGTCACACAGCTGAGTCCGACTCTTTGTGACCCCATGGACTAAATCACACCAGGCCCTCATGGAGTAGTTTTCTACAAAGGCATTCAGGTCAAATTTGCAGGGACAGGGCAGGGAAACAGGTCAAAGTTCCTGGTAGTTGACAACCCTTTTGATCCATTGGAGTTCTGCCATGATAAATAGGAAAGGAGGAGATACAGTTTCCCTGGTCTGCAGGGCACACACTGCCACATTTACCAAGCCTGGGCATGGTGATGCTGTGTTCAATGATTATAAATAGCTACATACCCACTTACCTGTGGTGAGTAAAACTCAATTCCAACTGAGTAGGCGGAATAACATCACAAAATTTGGTTTCTCCTCCCCCCTTTTAAGGCACAAATAATTAATTTTTCTATAGCCAAGCAAGCAGTCTAGTTTTGTTTTTAGGCTAGTAGAATTATGGTAAGGTTGGTCTGTTTCCTGAACATGTGACAGCGCAGTGAAAATAACTAATCAAGGACTAGAATCCAGTATTTAATATATAGAATCCCAATAGAATCCCCAAACAGGTATGTCCAACAGGTAGATTGCGATCTACCAGTAGATCGTGGAGGGGTCAGAGGTAGATCACCAGCCCCACTTGGTCTCCTAGTTTGCTGGACAGGTGTTTGGGGTTTTTTGGATGATTATTTGGTGGTATTTGATTATTGGTGCCAGTATGATGAATTCTTATTTTTACTTTTAGAACTGCATGTGTGGTTTTGGCATCATCCAAAGGTCTTCAGTTCCTGTTGATCTTTAATACTTTGGGACAGTGACAGTTTTGGACCAGATTCAGCCAGTGTTTATACTAACCTTGCACCCCAGCCACCCCAGTATAACAAAGATGAGTGTTCCAAAGAAGAGCAAAACCTACCATTTTCATGATGAATGGGAAATGGACTAATTCTTCATCACGGTGAAAGATAAGTGTTGTTGTCTACTTTGTAACACCCCTGTATCCTTGCCCAAAAAGGGTAATCTGGAACATCGTTATAGGCAGGGCTTTTTTGTAGAAAAAGCCCAGCAGGAACTCATTAGCATAATAGGCCACACCCCTGACAGCACAGCTCATTGGCATATTAGGCCACTCCCCCATGTTACCAGAAGTGTGCTCATCCAGCCACACCCACCTTTTGCTTCTTATTCTGTTTACCTTGTTTGTTATCCAAACCCAGGGCCTTTTTTTGTAGCAGGAACTCCTTTGCATGTTAGGCCACACACCCCTAATGTAGCCAATCCTAATGGGTTTCTGCTGTTGGGTGTGGCCTATTATGCTAATGAGTTCCTGCTCCTGCTGGGTGTGGCCAACTTGGAAGCCAGCCGGAACTCCGTTCCTGTGCGTTCCTGCCCAAAAATAGCCCTGGTTATAGGGCTCTGCATAGCAATAAGTTCGATGCTGATTTTCCACCCAAAAGTGAAATTCGTAAACTGAAGCTCAAAGAACTTAAATCGAAATTGGCTACTCAGCAACAGTTGATGGCGAAGCCAAGGTCACATTCAGTCAATGCAACCATGGCATCCTTCAAGTTCAGCAACCTGATCGCAAAGAAATGCAAACCTTTCAATGAAGGAGAATTTGTAAAAGATTGTTTTCTTGAAGCAGCTGACAATCTTTTTGAAGGATTTAAGAATAAGAAAGAGATCATAGCTGCTGTTCAAGATGTACAATTGTCAAGAAACACCGTCGTGCAGCAAATAGAAAAGATGTGTGCAGACACAACTGAACAACTGTTGGAGGATGTTTCAGATTGCGTTGCTTTCTCACTCCAACTGGATGAATCTACAGACATAAGAGACATAGCCCAGTTACTAGTCAGTGTTAAAGAAGAACTACTTGGAACGATTTCTTTAAAAGGGAGAACTACCGGTCAGGAAATATTCAGCTCTTTCCATTCTTTTGTGACAAAGTGTAATCTTCCTTTGCATAGACTTGTTTCCATCACTATTGATGGAGCAAGAGCAATGACAGGTGAGGTTAATGGTTTCATAGGCCTCTGTAGACAGCATGATGACTTTCCAGATTTCCTTTCTTACCACTGCATCATTCATCAGCAAGTTTTGGCAAGCAAGAGAGTCAATACAAAGACTGTCATGGACATAGCTTTCAAAATTGTAAATTCAATTCGTGGAAGATCACTTCAAAAACGGCTTTTCAATCTTATTCTTGATGAAGGGGCAGTGGAAATCATTTTGCACACAGATGTAAGGTGGCTAAGTAGGCACAAATTTCTGCAAGGATTTTGTGATTTGCTCAATGAAATAAGGTTTTTGAAGGAGAGAGATGACAAAGCAGAGTTGGAAGATGAGGAGTGGTTATGTGATCTGGCATTTCTCGCTGACTTTACAGGTGAGCTAAGTGATATGAACATTGAACTACCAGGTAAAAACAAATGCATTGGTGAGATGATGAGTACAGTTTCATCCTACAAGAGCAAATTTGAGCTAATGATGACTGACCTTGCAAACAACACTTTTGATCATTTTCTTAATACGCAGGACCATCTGGGACAAAATCCAAATTTTGTTTTTCAGAACAAAAAGTATGTGACAGAAATCTACTCTGTTATCCAGGAATTCAAAAAAGAATTCCGTGACTTCCAAAAATTTGAAAAAGTTGTGGAGTACTTGTCATACCCATTCAAAGTAGATATGGACATTAAAGAAACTGTAGCTGCTATCAGTAAAAATTACTCATTGAACAAGGCATCTCTTGAAAATGAAATATTAACCCTTAAAAATGACATTTTTCTCAAGACCCGTGCTGAGCAAGAATCATTTTGGAAGCTAGTGCCTAGAGACAAATTTCCCAACTTGAGAAGATGCAGTGAAGCTGTAAACTCCTGTTTCAGTTCAACTTATTTGTGTGAATCTGCGTTTTTCCATCTGAAAATGACAAAGAGTACACAGCGTTTCAACATGACTGATGAACATCTCCAGGATTCCCTGAGACTGGCCCGCACGCAATATTCACCCAACTTAAAAAAGCTGGTGAATGAAATGCAGGCTCAGACGTCTCACTAATGAGCAAGAGCAAAGTTTTAAAGATTGCGCAAGATCAGCCTGGATCAATATTTGACCTACATTTAACACAAATAACTCTGAATAAAAGTTAAAGAAAGTTATTGAAACAGTTAAAGAAAGTTATAACTCAATAAAAAATAAAAAATGTTCACAGTTCTTTCTGGATCTTCGTCTCTCTGTTTTGTTTTTGATTATTTTGCTTACCAGTAAATGACAGAAGGTGCATTATAAATGGGGGGGGGGGGTGGAACCCAACTTTAGTGGGTTAAAATCTAATTTGAAACTAATTTGAAACTTTATTCTCATGGTGGCAGATCACCGGCACTTTTGGCCGGAAAAAATAGATCACTACCTGTTCGAAGTTGGACAAGCCTGCAGTATTAGAACAATCTCAGCTTTCTCCGCACCCCAGCTCTCATCTTAAAGTTTATTTATTTATTTCATTTATACCCCGCCCTCCCCACATGCAGGCTCAGGGCGGCTTACAAGGCACAAGGTGCAATAGAGATAAAACAAATTAAAACAGTTGAAGCTAAAAATTCACAACTAACAGGATGCATGAAAGACTAAAATTACACACTCCCCCATTGCCTATCAGGAGGAGGTCAGGAAGGGGGATGCCATGGGCCACGATGTTCCAGTTGCTCCATCGGCCCAACCTGGCGGTACTACTCTGTAGTTACACAGTGGTGGTAGTGGTGGCAGCGGCTCTAGCGGCAGTTAGTTCCTCGTCCTTCTGCCTAGAAGTGCTGAGCCTGAATATACAGATAATACCTGGTGTTTTCTCCCCAAATCTGGGAAGGAGACAGAAAAATTGAGCAGAGTGGGATGTCTAAGGAGTGAGATAGTTTCAAGGGGTAGCTGTTTTGGTTTTCAGTAAAACAGTTAGCTCTTAGTCCATTAGCACCTTAGAGACCAACAAGAGTTCCAGGGTATAAGCTCTCAAGAGTCAAAGCTTCCTTCATCAGAAAGTGAGATGTTATGTTTTGGCTCCCCTTTTCCTTACAGTTTAGTTAGTAGCATAAAAAGATTTTGCAAAACAAGCAAAAGCATGAAAATATACTGGATGTCTACAATGGACTAATAGAGGTTTTTGGTACATGATGTTGGAAATGGAGGAGGGGATCAAGTAAACCCGGCAAAGAAGCAGAATTGATCATCATTGAATGACTTCACTCCTTGCACCATTGCAGCTAAATCTGAACCATGGATTCACACTGTGAAGAAATTTCTCTCCAGAAGAGAGATGGAATGGATTGATAAATACAAAGATAATGATGGTTATGGTGCTGCTTTTAACCCTTTCAAATACCATACTATAAAACACAGTTATACTGCAATAAAATCAGGTAAAGGTAAAGGTTCCCTTGCTCGAAAGCCAGTCGTGTCCGACTCTAGGGTTGCGATGCTCATCTCCGTTTCAAAGCCGAAGAGCCAGCGCTGTCCGAAGACGTTTCTGTGGTCATGTGGCCGGCATGACTAAACACCAAGGCGCACGGAACGCTGTTACCTTACCACCGAAGTGGTACGTATTTATCTACTTGCAATTTCTTGCTTTCAAACTGCTAGGTTGGCAGGAGCTGGGACTAGAGATGGGAGCTCACTCCGTCATGCAGGACCCGGGTCTTGAACTGCTGAACTACAGATCTTCCACAGCCTGCAGTTCAGCGTCTTAACCACTTGAGCCACCGCAGCTCCTAATAATAACAAGGACAGCTACAAAAATGTCTATAAAATAAAACCTGACAGCAAAAAAGGAGCAGCTGGCAGCAAAATCGGAAAAGCAGCAGAAAAACAATCTATATGCCAGTCTAGGCAAATAAGATGTTTTCCACCTAAGACCTAATACTCAAAAGAATATGGCTGTCAACTTCTGGTTTCAAAACAATTGGTTCAGAGTGTCAGAGATGCAGGCAGAGCCCAGGCAAAAACTGATGGGTCCGGCTCAGAAGTCAGGCAAAAACTGGTGAGCCGGAGGCAGGGCTGGATTATGTGGCGTTCAAGAGGCCCCGTAGCATTACTAAAAATAAATAAATAAACTTTGAAATTTAGTTTTAAAAAACCCTTGTATTTGGAGATTCTTCATAATCTGAGGCTCTAAACTGTAGTTTATTTAGTTTGTGCACAAACCTCTCTAGTCAAAAGTAGAACACAGAAGAACCTTAAAGGTCAAGAACACAGGTTTACAGGCACTGCAACGTCTGGCCTTTCAGAGTCCTCACTGCTCATTACCTGACGGAACATAGTTGTACTGTAAAATATCAGCTGGTTTCCAAGCATTCCACTGGTGAATTCCTCTTAGTTAAAACTGGGGAAGCTTTGTATTAAGGAGAAAGGACATGAGAATTCTCCTTGTTTCACTACACAGCATTCTTCACCAATACAGTCACAAGGTTGCTGGGCTTGTATTGTATGCCACAACCGATGATCATCAGATTAACAGTTAAGGGTAATCAGATCCAAACATTCCATTGTGGTTAAACTGTTGAGCATTCCATCTGTCTTCTTACCCTTTCTTGCAACATGTGTTGCTACAGGAGTGTTGAGTCAGTAATTTCACATCACCACAGCTAAATTGAGTTTGTGGGCTCCAGGAAAGCTGCTGGTGCTACCGTGCCCATAAACACCTACCCTGTAGGGAAAAGGCCATGGCCTGCATCCTGGATGGCTTTGGATTCAGCAACAAAGCAACATTTAGGACTGCAGTTGAGTTATTCATTCACTAACAGGAATTCTTTTTTCCTTTGGGAAAATGTTTCTGAAGAGCTACAGATTAGCTGCTGTGTGCTCTTACTATATTTGAATATTGTCTCTTTAGTAAAATAAGGTTATCTAAACTCCTAGGTTCACATACTCTTGGAACAGGGCCCAGCATGGTGAATGGCACTGCACAACTGGGCCATAGTGTTCCTGGGTAGAGGCTTCTGGGGGCAAAAAAAGGAGGAAGAACTGAAGATTGGGGCACAGGCTGGCCAATGGGTGTGCAAGGATAGAAGGAGACAGGAAAAGACAAGAGGCTATGGGGGCTTTCAGAGAAAGGAAAGAAGAAATAGTAGGGGAGGAGGAACTGTACTCGCAGGTTCCCACTTGCTCATGGCTAATAGCCCTTTATTTATTTATTTTATTTTTTAATTTTTATTTTTATTGATGGAGTTGTCCTTTATGATTGTCCCTTTTAAAGCTGATGAAACACCCTGTGGCTGTGAATCTCTCAAGTTATTCTCAGAGTAAAGAATTACTTCCTTTTTTCTGTCTTGAATCTACTCCCCATTAACTTTATTGAGTACATGAGCCAATATTATAGGAGAGGAAGAAAAAGTTTTCACTTTCTCAAGCCCATAAATAATTTCCAGGATTTGACAGCCGCCCCAAACTAGTCGTGAGAAACTAAGATTGTGCATTCAAGTGGTCAGTTATACTTTCCCAAGCACATGGTATTTAACCTTACTCTCAAGGGTATAGGAGCAAGTTCCAATAACTGGAAAAGAAGTACATAACCATTTGCGTAATTGTGTTTCTGCTGGCAGTTGGGCTAGTGAGTTATGAGGACATGAGAACTTTGTTACCTGACCACTGAAAATCTTATTCAACCACAATTGTGGCTTCTGAGATCTCATCAGAACCTGTCCATATAGTTTTGACCCGACATCTGGTTTCCCATCATGTTATTTTTTAAATGCAAATATACAGTCTGGAGGGTAAATTACTTTGCTGTTTCTAATTCAGATCTTTCATTTGTATGCCTTTTTTCTTATTTGTCATTTTGCACATCCAAGTACCAATTTTTGTGATGCCAGTACTCTGAAATACATCACTGACTAGTGCAAAAGGTTGCTTGGGCTAATTTGAAATGACCCTCTGGAATTCCAGGCCAGAGAGTGAGCGAGGGAAACTGAATTCAATTTAACAATGTAAGCTGGCTTCTATTACACTAGATTTTGAGCAGCGCACAATACAAGCATCTTTGGTTTCTAAAACTTAATGGCAGGCCTCTTTCTAAACATATTCTCTCCCACTGTGGCCATGAGAAAGGGTAATTTATGTGGCTGTACTTAATATGTTCTTCAAAGGTGCAAACCTGTAGAAACTGGATTAGTATGTTGACCCCATCAATTAACGTTAATCTAATATCCTGCCCATTTAAATTAGTGTAAACATTGGCCAATAGAGTTAAGGGAATGGAGTTAAACTGAAAAAGATTTATTTAAGGATTAGTGTAGTAGCTAAACTAGAATTCAATCCAGGAAGTAAACATCCCAGCAATGCAAATTGTGGGAAACAACAGACCACAGCAGAGATTAGCTGCTCAAAACAATAAGGCAGAAGAACAGTTAGAGATGGTGGGCGGGGGGAGGGGGAGAGTATTATACAATTCAGGAGGTTGTGCTATTTCTTCAGCTACTAAGGCTCATTGCAAAAAAGAAAAAAAGAAAAAAGTCCACTTGGAACAGCCCCGGATCCTTTTCTTATAATGTTGGGCATTCCATGTGTCTCAGCAGATTAGAAAATGTAAGTTCTAACCACATTGGTTGAAACATGACCACATTGCTGTAAATTAATATAAATAAGATCAATGTACAGCTTGGAAAGAGTAAATGGGGGACTGCTACTTGTTCTTTTCAACAATGCAAGAAGTAAGGAATACTTGATGAAGCAGAGAAAAATTTCACACAGCAAAAACCAAAAAGGATACCCCTCCTATACTGTATGTAAGGAAACTATGAGATTGCAACCTCCACCTTTCAAAATCCAAGTGCAATTATCTCCATAGGCTGAGGACATCCAATCAGTTTGATCAGAAATTCACAGAATGTAAGTGCTGTGACTTTTGCCCAACACCAAGGAACCTGTGCAGTTCTTGAGATTGACAATATGGGGCTAACTGGACCAATAATCTGACTTGATGTAAGAAAACTCCTTATATCCTGGGAATTTGAGGAGAGGTCAAAAGTGCAGGGTGCAGAAGGTACTGCTCTGCTCACCCAGCAAGAACCGAAACCTAAACCTCTACAATTTATACCAGCACTGGCAAATCCAGATACTTTATACTGTCTGCCAGTCACAGGTGTTGATGTTCGTGTCTGTCTTCTCTTATCTGACTGGCATGGGTACATATAGTATCAGATACAACTCTAGGGTAGTCTTATGCTTGCCAATTATGGTTTGGGAAAATCCTGGAAAATTGGGGGCAGAGCCTGAAGAGGGTGGAGTATGGGGAGGGGAAGAAGTGCAGTGGGATGTGAGTCCTTACAGTACTGTTATGTATTAGGGCTGGAATATTCCAGGACTGGGTACCAGAGACTGGTGGAGCTTGGAGCTCTAGAACAATAGCCCACCATGACTCTGGAGGTGGATCAACTACGGGTCTGGGACCATAGGCTTGCAGCATTCCTTTTTGGCCACCAAGTGACCCCAAGTGTAACCACCGGCCACAGCCCCATTGAGCTCTTTAACTGAAATAAGGCATATGAGGTGTGTGCATGTGTGAATTTCTTTGTGTTCATCTGTTTCCCTGATACCAGTTTTGTGGGAGGGAAACTGCATGTGCTTAACGATCCGGGAGAGCTGGCCTGATCCAGTCGACAGAGGTCATGCTGTGTGGCTTAGGATAAAACGCTGGGTTGGCAGGTGCATCCGTCTGCTGATTTGCCTGTATGAATGGGCTATCACAAATGTATCACTGACGGTTCAGTATGGTCAGTTCATACACTCAGCTTCAACACACAGGTAGCAAAACCAAGGTGGTATTTGTTAAGCAGTCAATTGTCTTTCAGTGGAAATAGGTGTATGTCATGGGGCTTGTGGTGTAGCGGTTAGATGTAAAATTAGAACTGTGAAGAGTGGGGTTTATTTGAACACACATGGAGCTGCCTTATACTGAATCAGACCCTTGGTCCATCAAAGTCAGTATTGTTTACTCAGACTGGCAGCAGCTCTCCAGGGTCTCAGATGGAGTCTTTTAAATCACCTACTACCAGATCCTTGAATTGGAGATGCCAGGGATTGAACCTGGGACCTTCTAGATACTAAGCAGCAGGGCTTTTTTTGTAGAAAAAGTCCAACAGGAACTCATTAGCATAATAGGCCACACCCAAAAGCAGAAACTCATTAGCATATTAGGCCACACCCTGACAGTACAGCTCATTAGCATATTAGGCCACACCCCTGTGCCTTCCCTTGGCTTGTCCAGGCGCCCCACGGTTGCTCGGAGTCCAGGCAAGCTGGCCCTTGGACAAGCTGGGGAAGGCACGGGGAGGCATTTAAATGCCACCCCAATCCTTCCAGGCCCCTCCCGGTCCGCCCACCTCAGAGTTGCTTGGGGGCGTCCAGGCTTTCCCTCTGTAGCCATGCACGCAGAGGTTTTGGCTGTAGTGGGCGTGGCCAACTCTGAAGCCAGCTGGAACTCCGTTCCTGTGCGTTCTTGCCCAAAAATAGCCCTGGGTTTAACATTGACTGAGGACTGGGAAGGTTGGTAAGGAGGATTGGTGAAGACCCCAATTTAGGCCAGGGAAAGGGATTAATCTTCTAGTTAGAGAAGAGATTTCCTGCCCAGTTGAAAGGGAGATAGCTGTAAAGGGTGGAGTGAACCCCGGTGTGCTCAGAGAAGGAATTTGGGTGCTTGTTAGTGTATCCCTGCCTTCTGAAACCTGAAGAGTCAATTAAACTCAAGGAAGTATACTGGAGTGTTTATGGAACACTGAAACCAATGTAAGTCCGCTGACCGCCACTAGGCGCCAGCAGTATGTGACTAGACCTTGGCTCCAAAAGAATAATGGGGACTAGGATCCTGAGACTCCTAGTCAGCACCTATAGGAACTGTGGCGAGAAGTTCAAACCCGCCAATGGGACCTGTGGGTGGCAAGCGGGGACTGTATATAGTTGGCTGTTTGACTGTTTGTTTGTTGTTGTGTTGTGTGCCAGTAAAGTATGAGCTGCTAATCACTCACCATCTGTCTTCACTACACATCGAACCCAGTACACAACACAAAGCTTCTCATCTCAAAGATCCTAAGACTTTGTGTAAAGCTTTGAACTCTCACATGCTGGAAACATATGAACTGGAGTTTGTGATTATACCAAGTTACCTCAGAGTTACATTTGATTCATCTCAGATGGTTTACCCTTGATTTCACCTGACCTTTCCCCCTCTATGCTGAATAAAATATTTTGTTTATTTTTAAACTTTAAAAAGCCTCCCATGTGCCATTTTCAGAAGTTTAAGTTAAAGAGGTGATCTTGTCTCTTCCGTCAAGTTCCTGGGCGGAGCCAGCATCAGAATATAATACTATGACAGGGTGGGATAGCCATAAACCTTCAGAAAAGAAGAGAAGAAAATAGATAAAACAACTGCTCAATCAAGAAGGAAGGAAAAAATCCTGCATGTGAGGGAGGGAAGAGGGTGAGGTCATCATAGCTACCCTTCAAACTGTCTGCTCTTTTTGCTGAGTGAGATCTGAGCTCTCACTGCTCTCTCCCCTGAGGCAGAACTGAGCTCCCTTCTGAAAAGCGACTGGATGCTGCAGCAGCATTCCCACAGGCTCGGCTGAGTGGCTATTTTCCTCTTCAGGGAATCACACCCACCCAACCAGAACTTGGAGGATGATTGTGAGATAGAACAAGAAATGTGAGGGGCAACCAAAGTGGAAAATGTTGCAATAATTAGTGATTTCAATTACTATCACATTGATGGGCTACATATTGCTAAATACCATAAATTATTATAACTTGGCACAGCTAGTTATGGAACTTTCTAGAGAAAAGGAAACCCTGGAATTGTTTCTACGTAGTGCTTAGGAGTTGGGAGTATTAATGAACCAGGTTGGAAAAATGACTACTGTGTTATTCTGTTCAGGAATTGTGTGACAGAAAAGTTGCCCCCAAGGTCCCATAAGAGGAAATATCTCAAGGAAGAAAGAAACAGTCAAAAGGAAGCTGAAAGGGAGAGTAAAGAAGGTCAAAGATTTTTAGGATGTTTGACAACTATTTTAATGGAAATATAAAATATATGCCACAGATTAGAAAAGTTATCAACAAAACTTAAGAAGAATCCAGGTGGTCAACCAACACTGCCAAGGAAGCTGAAGACTTCCTTTAAAAAACTAAGCCTTGTCCAAACCAGGAAAACAAAAACAATCACAGGCTTCAGCATAGAGTTGCCAGCTCTGGGAAATATCTGGAGATTTGGGGGGATGGAGCCTGAGGAAAGTGGGGTTTGGGGAGGGGAGGGACTTCAACAGGGTATAATGCTATAGAGTGCACCTTTCAAAGTAGCCATTTTCTCCAGGAGAACTGATCTGCATCGCCTGGAGATCACTTATATTAGTGGGAAATCTCCAGCCACCATCAATGTAAGTTGATGGTAAGGCAAGCAAAATGAGGATTTGAGGAGCTTATTGCTAAAAACCTTAAAACAAAAATTCTTTGAACAGAAGTGTCCAGGAAAGGGGGGGCTGGGCCAAAAAAGGAATAAGCTAAGGGAAGATGGGGGAATTGAGGTGTAACTGAATAAATTCTTTGTGTCTAGCTGAAGTGTGGGAGACTTTTGGCAGCTGCATACTGTGGAACTTTTAATTGAAGAAGAAGATTGGATTTATACCCCGCCCTTCACTACCCAAAGGAGTCTCAGAGCAGCTTACAATCACCTTTCCTTCCCCCTCCCCACAACAGATACCCTGTGAGGTAGGTGGGGCTGAGAGAGCTCTTTCAAAGACTGCTCTTGAGAGAACAGCTCTGAAAGAACTTGTGATAGACCCAACGTCACACCAGCAGCTGCATGTGGCGGAATGGGGGATCAAACCCAGTTCTCCTAGATTAGAGCCTGTGCTCCTACCCACTACACTAAAATTGAAAATTTTTGTCAAATGGAAGTGACAGGAGATGAAATTCTAGGATTAAATTGGTACAGCTTGGTGGTTATTGTACAGATCTCTAGAAAGTGTAATAGGACCACAGGATTGTGTGTCAGTGTTACCTTGTATAGAAATATTGATTTCTAAAAGTCTCCTGCCTTCTCCTGTGACTACATTCTGATGACAGGCTGTGCCTTATTTCCTGTTGCAAGCCAAATGGTGAGGCCAGATGGCCTGAGCAACTTTATAACCCACATTCTTCACACTTCCATGCTAAAAGCTAGACTTGAAGGCTCCTGGTCTATGTTGAACATGTCACGTAGGCAATGAAGAAGCTGGGGTTTGGGTCACCTGACTGCAGGCAGGGCCTACAAACTCCTAGCCTATCCCCACATGCAGCTATGGCAACCAACAATTGGCCACACACCCCTGTCCATTCGTGATTGGCTGATGGCCACAGCTGATTGCGATTAGATTGGGGTATAATTCCATTGATTACTATGGGAGTGATTTTCTTAGTTCTCTTAGCTCTCTTCTCTCATCTTGCCATTGTCTGTTTATTGCACCTGGAACGCTGTCTTTTGGGAAACAAAGAGCTGGTTTGTGAACTGGACCACATGGTTGTGCAAGATGGGATTTCTATTCAAAATCCCTTGGTGCTTACTTGGACTGTTATACCATGGACCTGTATGGACTATTGAACTTCAATTGGTAACTATGATGCTTAATATGTAGTTAAGACAAATAGCCATAGCCTTTGTTATTTTGTATCCTAATAGTCTGGTTGCTATGCTCTACTATGGGAGTGATTTTCTTAGTTCTCTTAGCTCTCTTCTCTCATCTTGCCATTGTCTGTTTATTGCACCTGGAACGCTGTCTTTTGGGAAACAAAGAGCTGGTTTGTGAACTGGACCACATGGTTGTGCAAGTTCCTATTTCTAATTGTTTCTGATGTGTAATTGAACTCCAAGGCTAAATCTTGTGTTTAACGCTGACCACTTAAGCTACCTTTATTAAGAGTAAAGTGTGCATCTCTGAGTAGAGCTGCTGATGTGTAAACCCCAGATGCCAACTAAGGGCTTGAATCTCTTCCCTTAGGAAAGGCAGGGACTGTTGAAAGAGATTCCGGTGGCAAATTGTTCTGAAAACCAGAGAGGGTATAGACTACCTCGTGGTTTGTTGTTTAATGTGCTGAAAGTGCAGGGTTCCCTCGCATTCCTGGACTGGATTGAGTGGGTTAATCCTGTACATACCCATCATGAACTGCGTTAAATTTCCACACCCGTTGCACTGTTTTTGGAAGAATATATACAGAAGTGGCTCTACACCATCCTTACACAGCTCGGATTAAATGAACCTAGACACCAGTGGCACCAGTATTGATGCAGATTGTTTTTAAATGCTTGTTTTAATCTTTTAACTGATTATTATTGTGTTGAGCAGACAAATGGCCTATTTGTTGTTGTGATCCTCACTGAGTCTGTTCACAGGGAGGGTGGTATATAAATGTGAAAAATAAATACATAAATAAATACAACTTTTGCCTCTTAGGATAGTGCCACCTTTACATTGGTTAACAACTTCCCCAAATTAAAGCCATTTACCACTTACAGTTGTCTTTCTGTAAACAATACAGCATGAGGTATAAGCCAGCCCCAGAAGTCATAAGAACATAAGAGATGCCAATGTTGGATCAGGCCAAAGGCCCATCCAGTCCAACACTTTGTCACACAGTGGCCAGAAATACCAGGTGCCATCAGGAGGTCCACCAGTGGGGCCAGGTCATTAGAAGTGCTCCCACTGTTGACCCCCCCAAGCACCAAGAAGACAGAGCATCACTTTCCCCTATCTATACCTTGTGGCTAATAGCCACTGATAGACCTCTGCTCCATATACTTATCTAATTCCCTTTTGAAGCCGTCCATGCTTGTAGCCGCCACCACTTCCTGTGGCAGTGAATTCCAAGTGTTAATCACTCTTTGGGTGAAGAAGTACTTCCTTTTATCCGTTCTAACCCGATCGCTCAACAATTTCATTGAGTGCCCACGAGTTCTTGTATTGTGAGAAAGGGAGAAAAGTACCTCTTTCTCTACCTGCTCTTTCCCATGCATAATCTTATAAACCTCAATCATGTCACCCCTCAGTCGTCGTTTCTCCAAGCTAAAGAGCCCTAAGCGCCTTAACCGTTCCTCATAGGGAAAGTGTTCCAACCCCTTTATCATTCGAGTTGCCCTTTTCTGCACTTTTCCCAAAGCTATAATATCCTTTTTAAGGTGTGGTGACCAGAATTGCACACAGTATTCCAAATGAGGTCGCACCATTGATTTATATAGCGGCATTATGATATTGGCTGATCTGTTTACAATACCCTTCCTAATAATCCCCAGCATAGCATTGGCCTTCTTTATTGCAGTCACACACTGTCTCGACATTTTCAGTGAGTTATCTACTACAACTCCAAGATCTCTCTCTTGATCAGTCTCTGCCAGTTCAGACCCCATCAACGTGTATTTATAGTTAGGATTTTTGGCTCCAATGTGCATCACCTTGCACTTGGCCACATTGAACCCCATTTGCCATGTTGACGCCCACTCGCCCATCCTTGACAGATCCCCTTGGAGTGCCTCACAATCCTCACTGGTTTTCACCACCCTGAACAACTTCGTATCATCCGCAAATTTAGCCACTTCACTGCTTACTCCCAACTCCAAATCATTAATGAACAAGTTAAAAAGCAGTGGACCAAGTACTGATCCCTGTGGTACCCCACTGCTTACACCCCTCCACTGGGAGAACTGCCCATTTATACTCACTCTCTGTTTTCTATTAATTAGCCAGTTTTTGATCCATAAAAGGACTTGTCCTTTTATCCCATGATTTTTGAGCTTGCTTAGGAGCCTTTGATGAGGAACTTTATCAAAAGCTTTCTGGAAGTCAAGGTAAACAATATCTATTGGATCCCCCTTGTCCACATGTTTGTTCACCCCCTCAAAGAACATTAACAGGTTAGTGAGACAAGATCTTCCCTTACAGAACCCATGTTGAGTCTGCCTCAATAGGTTTTGTTCATCTATGTGCCTACTAATTCTTTCCTTAATAATGGTTTCCACCAATTTACCCGGTATCGACGTCAGACTGACTGGCCTGTAATTTCCCGGATCTCCTCTGGAACCCTTTTTAAAGATGGGAGTGACATTAGCTACCTTCCAGTCCTCAGGAATGGAGGCTGATTTTAAGGAGAGATTACATATTTTTGTCAGGAGATCCACAAGTTCACAATTGAGTTCTTTCAGAACTCTTGGATGTATGCCATCTGGGCCTGGTGATTTATCAGTTTTTAAGTTGTTTATCAGTTTTAGGACCTCCTCTCTCGTCACCTCAATCTGACTCAGGTCTTTCAACACCCCTCCCGAACTCAGCGGCTCTGGAGTGGGCAAGCACCTCTCATCTTCCACAGTGAAGACGGAGGCAAAAAATGCATTTAGCTTCTCAGCCATTTCCCTATCATCCTTCAGTACTCCTTTTACCCCTTGGTCATCCAAGGGCCCCACTGCCTCCCTGGCTGGTTTCCTGCTTCTGATGTATTTAAAGAAAGTTTTATTCTTGGTCTTTACGTTTTTCGCTATATTCTCCTCATATTCCCTTTTTGCCTGCCTGATCACAGACTTGCATTTTATTTGCCATAGCCTGTGTTCCGTTTTATCAGCCTCACTGTGACTAGCTTTCCACTGCTTAAAGGAATCCTTTTCACCTTTTACAGCTTCCATTACTTTGTTTGTTAACCATGCAGGCTTTTTCCTATACCTATTTGTGCCTTTCCTAACCTGTGGAATATTTTTTTCTGAGCTTCTAGGATCGTAGTTTTAAATAGTTTCCAAGCTTCCCCAGTGGTTTTGACTCTTTCTACTTTTCCTTTCAGTTTCCTCCCCACATGACCCCTCATATCAGAGAAGTTACCCCTTTTAAAGTTAAAAGTGGTTGTGTCCGTGTTTTTGGCCAATTCCCTATTTATACAAATGTTGAACTCAATAACATTATGATCACTGTTCCCAAGCGGTGCAATCACTTTTACATCTCTAACCAGGTCTTGAGCATTACTTAGGAACAAATCAAGGATCGCCTCTTCCCTGGTAGGTTCCGTGACCTTCTGCTCCATTGAGCAGAGTCTATTGACTCTGGCCATTTGGGATGCTTTTTTACCCTAGTCTATATAACTCTTAGGGGTACAAAAATACCCCAGGAGTTTCTTTTAGAAAACACTGATCTAGGGAATGCTTTTAAGTACTGTGGAGAGATACAGCCCCTCCTGAGAATCAGATGGTCCTTCCTGATATCCTGGAACACATTTGCCTCAATCATCATCATCATTATTGTTGTCAGCATCGTCAGCATCATCATGATCATCATCATCATCATCATCACATTAAGCTTCTTTACCGCCCTCCCCGTGTGCAGGCTCAGGAATGTGCACAAAAAGTTCATTACAAAATACATATAAAATGCAACATATAAAATACGATAAAAAATCTAAAAGTACAGATTCATAAAACATATCATTGTTCGATTTTTTTCCCTTTAAAGTTTATGATAGTTTGTGTGAATTTAATATCTTAGGTTCAAAACACAGTTTTTGTAATTTCAGATTGAAATAAAAATTGTAGCTATATAAAAAACATCTACACTGAGTTGGTTAATATGAAAAAAGTTAAACTTCTTTACTAATTGAAATTTCACTTGAGGTAAAAATATACCTCAGAATACAAACTTGGAACCCCCCCCCCCCCGAGTACACCATCTGTGATAGCAAAATTCACTGCCAGAGGATTTAGTGATGGTGACAGGAACAGACAGCTTTCAAAGGGGATTAGATTCATGGGGGATAGGTCTATCAGTGGCTACTAGCCATGCTGACTGAGGGGAGCCTCTGTGTTCAGACGCAGTTAGCCTTTGAATCCCAATGCCAGGAGGCAACATCAGGGAAGGCCTCAGCCTCTATGTTCTGTTGTTGGCCCTCCAGAGCAACAGGTTGGCTGCTGTAAGACAGGATGTTAGACTGATCCAGCAAGGCTCTTCTTAAGTTTACAGTGGGTTCTTAGGACAGCTACTCCAGTGCAACATGGATCAGGGCCGCTGTCTTCTATCTATTATTTAAGTTAAAGTTATTTATGTATCTAGAAGGTCTCCTTACCTGCTCTATATTGTAAAGACCTTTTCAAAAGGCATTTTAATACATTCATACATTTATTATACTTCAACCAGGGCAGACTAATATTAGTAGGGTTGCCAGGTCTCGTTTGGAAAATACCTGGAGACTTTGGGGGTAGATCCAGGAGAGGGCAGGACTTGGAAAGGGGAGAGGCCTCAGCATGGTAGAATGCCCTTCAAAGCAGCCATTTTCTCCAGGAGAGCTGATACCTGTCAGCTGGAAATGAGTTGTAAAAGCAGGAGATACCCAGGCCCCACCTGGAGGCTGGCAACCCTAAGTATTAGATTTCAATAAAAGTGTTATCAAATTGGTGGGGGGGGAGAAAGGAAGGGGGGTGTTAGGAATGACTGGAAAGTAGTTGGCATGTTATCAAGATGTAGTTTGAAATCTGTTTGCCTTGATTTTGTCTAGCAGAACACACATGTTGCTTTTCAGACATGTGTAAATTCAAATTTTTATCATTTCGGCAGTACCTGAGTAACAAAAATGAGAAGGATGCATACTGGATGGGGGACACACTTCTGGGTAGCAGTGTGTGTGAACAAGATCTTGGGGTACAAGTGGACTTTAAGCTAAATATGAGCAGTCAGTGTAATGCAGCAGCAAAAAAGGTGAATGTGGTCTTGGGGTATATCAACAGAGGCATGAACATCCAAATCACAATAGTTCCACTATATACTGCATCAGTCAGGCTGCACCTGGAGTACTGTATATGCAGTTCTGGACACCTCTCTTCAGAAAAGGATGTGGACAGAATGGAGTGGGTGCAGAGGAGGATAACAAAGATGATAAGTGGCCTGGAGACCAAGGGCTATGAGGAAAGGCTGAGGGACTTGGGAATGTTCAGTTTGAAGAAGAGGAGGTTGAGGGGGGACATTATTACTCTCTTGAAGTATTTGAAAGTGTTGGGTATAACAAGTTTAAAACACTTCAGTGTTTACAGGGTTAATGTTGTTTATAATAGTCAACAGGAAATCACATGTTTGTTTGTATCCAATCTATTCACTCAGTAGAAAGCCTGGGAATTATGTAAGAACTTTAGCTCTCTGACTGGAAATCGATGTATCAGGTATTTATTTATTTATTTATTTGATTTTTATCCCGCCCTCCCGCCGAAGTGGCTCAGGGCGGCTTACAACAGTAAAAAACAACACAACAATATCTCTAAAACAGTCTATAACAATACATTAAAATCAAAATTATTTAGCATATTGAGGTTCTCCTTCCTGCCTTTTGTCTTGCTGGAGAAGGAGATGCCATTCCTGTTTTATCTCCCTAGCTGTAAGGATGTAGCAATATAGCTCTTTTGTTATTTTGTATCCCGTGTACCTTTCCCCCATGTTAGGTTTATAGTAAACTTTTACGTTTTGCATACACATGGACTCAGTCTCTCAATTTTTACTCTGCTGATGCTAGTGATTTTTACTCTGCTTAAACACATTTTTACAAAGAATCCCAACAGAAAGGCTGTCACTTAAAGGATAGCAGACAGCTGTTCCTGTTGGTAGCAGAGGATAGGACTCGCAAAAATGGGTTTAAATTAAGAGCGGGAAGGTACCAGCTGGATATTAGGGAAAACGTTTTACCATAAGAGTATTTCAGCAGTGGAATTGACTGCCTGGGGAGGTGGTGAGCTACCCCTCACTGGCAGTCTTCAAGCAGCAGCTGGACAAACACTTGCCAGGGATGCTTTAGGCGGATCCTGCATTGAGCAGGGGATTGGACTAGATGGCCAGTATGCCCCCTTCCAACTCTGTGATTATATTTCTACAAGCCAGAGCCTTTAAAGACTGAAATCATAATGTCCAGCAGATTTCCAGGGAGGCATGTCTTTTGGAGGCAACAAATGCAACTTCTCACTTTCTTGTCTGTACCAAGCTGGCTCTTTGCAGAAGACTCTGGAATTAACAGTTGCTGAAATGCATACCCTCTATCCTAACAATATAATTGGCATGAATTGACATCTTTGTTGGCAGTTACAGAAGAAAAAAACAAAGACTTGGCTGGCAGGGCTGGAATCACTTACAAACAAATAGACCCGTTGACGTCAGGAGAGTAGCTTTGAAAAAGCATTGCAGCGAGCATTGATAGTAGAAGTCAGCTGGGTAAGGAGAAAGCCTCATCACCCCCCAAAAGTCATTTTTCTTTAAAGAAAAGCTATCTCCCCAGCAACAACAGAGATAGCTGCTCCAATACATTAATAATAGAGTAAGAGGGGGGGATGTGTTAAGAAGTGTTCAATTTTTGTAATCTGTACAAAATGAGCAAAATGACACCCACACCTAGGTGGTCCTCACTATCCATGTTATCCTAGCCTAAGTCCACTGAAGTAAATGGGTGTAGAAGAGTGTACCTCTGCTTAGAAAGGAATTGTTTGTTTCCTAACTCCCCTTAAAAATCTCCTGTTTTCCCTTTTGACTCACCTATCCTGTGTTCCATAATTTGGTCTCAACAGAAGAAATTCAATCGATTTCCACTATTTCAATAGACTGAGGGTCAACCTACACAAAATACTGGGATCCATGAATGGATCTCCCCAGGGTTAAAAAAAGAGAAAGAAATAGCAGCTGTATAGCTCCCAAATTCAGATGTAATCCTTCTCCTGGTGTGGCTTCTAATCTCTGTTTCACACACACAAAGTCATTAGCCCTGGGAAAAGACAAGCAAAGAGATGGTGCCTGTCATTTCCCTGTTCCATGGCTAATAGTAGAGCAGAGCAGGACTGGCAAACTTCTGTTGAATGTGAACCCTGGTTCTATGCAGCTGCTATTTCCCTATAAACATCCTCCACTAACAGCAGCTAACTGATCTCCAAGTAAGCCAGACTAAATCTTAATTAACACGTGTCTGGACCCATGTGCCCAACCTGACTGTCTGTCACATTTGACAACTTGTATAAAGTGAGTGTACTCATCTAAAAAGTGCTCCATTGTGCCATTGGGCTTCAGAGTGCTGTGAGGGGCTTCCAGCTTTCTTACCTTGTTGTTTTCACCTGCTGTTTGTCTCTTCTCTGGTTCTACCATGTTATGTGTGACAGTGAGTTGGGTTTGGCACTTGTGTTCCAGGTCATATCACTTGTAACATCTAGTTTGAAGAAGAAGGAGAGTTGGTTTTTATACCCCACTCGTCACTACCTGAAGGAGTCTCAGAGTGGCTTACAATCTCCTTCCGTTCCTTTCCCTCACAACAGACACCCTGTGAAGTAGGTAGGGCTGAGACAGCTCTGAGAGAACTGTGACTGGCCCAAGGTCACCCAGCTGGCTTCATGTGGAGGAGTGGGGAATCAAACCTGGTTCTGCAGATTAGAGTCCACCACTCTTAACCACTACACCAAGCTTGTCAGTATCTCTCATCTGCTTGAGCCTTTTCCTGCTTTTGAATTGCTTATTCACTCTAAGATCAGTTTTGTCAGCAACATCACCGGTATATGTTCTGCTCGAGCAGACCTAGATGAGGAGTGTGGTGGATTGCACAGAAAATCAGGTTTCTAAAATGCTGCTTGGGACAGAGAGTCAGGGAGGTTATGAGTTAATCTTCCTTGGAGAGTAGAGCTAATTTGATTGGCTGCTCTACTCACTCTCTGATTGGCCAGCATCAGCCTAGAGAGAAAATAAAACAGCTGATCTGGAGGGGGAAGATTCAGTCGGCTTTTGGTCTTTGTCTGGATCAGTAGCCAGAGGGTTTGGCTTCTGAGGGAAGAGACTTTGGGAGTCAGTGGTTTCTGTCAGGGAACTGTCAGGAAAGTACTTCTATAGTAAGAAGAAGAGGGACTCCATTATCTAAGATATATTAAAACTACTCTGAGGGAGAATTTAGATTCTCAGACAAGAAAGCTACAACACTGCTTTATACAGACACATAGTACCGGAAGAGGAATTTGGCAGGAGGTTTGAGGAGTTAGCGAGAACTCCCAGACAAGCCAAATAGGAAAAGAAGTTATTGCTTCTTAGGGACAAGAAGAATAACTTCTAGCCAGTAGGAAGGAGTTGGGAAGAGAACCCTGGTCTGTGATAAAGGGGAAGAGTGACTTTGATACCGCAAGAGTTACTGGAAAGCTATGATATCTAAAGGGAAAATCTAGATTTCTGAAGGGAGAAACCTAGAAGCATCAAGACAAAGCTATCCTCTAAGAAATTGTATTTAAGATTCTGTGTTAATAGCTGAAATATATAATAAGTGAAAAAAATCTCTGAAAAAAATTGAAACAAACTACAGCAACACTCTCTTGTTTGTTCAAAAACCTCAGTTCTGTATATATATTTGAAAGTTTTACCTCAGCAACCTCAATATCTTGAATCCTCATATTTATATATTCTCCCTGTGTTAATTAAAATGTTTATTCTCCTGGGTCATAAGCCTAAGCTAATATCTGTGACAGGGTAGGGCAGTTAAAGCATATAAAACAGAGAAGAAATACATGCTACTGAAGGGCACCTCAGTCATTGAGGGGAACTAAAAATATTTTTGGCAGGAAAATCTGCCTGGGGGAAGGGGAAGCATCAGGGGTCTGTCATAAGGAGCAGCAAGAGGCTTCTTATGTCTCTGCTTCCCCTCCAAGGAGTTTCCATGCTTTGTGTAACCCTGCATTTTGGCAGGGCTGTCCCTGTCGAGAGAAGCTTGCCTCAGGGCTCTCCACAGCCCACTTCTTTCCTAAGCTCTCAGTTCACAGCTGTTCTCAGTAGTTGCGGGACCAGAGCTGTGCACAAAGGAAAGGCAGGCAGCTGGATGCCCTAAAGGTGAGCCTCAAAGGGGCCTTCATTAAACCCTGATCTGGATAGCCCAGGCAAGCCTGATCTCGGAAGCTAAGCAGGGCTGACTCTGGCAAGTACTTGGAAGGGTAACCTCCAAGGAGTACCAGAGTCAGGATGCAGAGGCAGGCTAATCAAGTCGCCTCTCTGAAAAATGTTTGAGCCCCCAGAAGTCAGCCATGACTTCCAGGCAAGCACGCGTACACACACACACACACACACACACACACACAGAGATCAATAGATATACATTTCTATCTATCTATCTATCTATCTATCTATCTATCTATCTATCTATCAATCATCTATCATCTATCTGGCCATCATTTAGCTGAACCGGCCTGCTGAGATATAACATGCTGAGCATGAGGATGGCTCATTCATACAGCTAGAAAAGTAGATGGAAAGCTATTCTTGCTTCTTATGTGGAGCCACGGTGCACCCACATTCTGCTTGTGCATATTTATACATTCTTCAAATGTAGATCTCCGATATTTCCTCCAAGGAGCTCAGGAGTATTATACCAAAGAGTTTTACCATAGAGTTTCTAGTTATTCCTAGAAAGGTGTGAGTGACACTTTCAGGTTTCTCCTGGAAGTGATATCATGCTGTTGGTCTGATGGTAATTTTGTTGTTTGTTTTCCTACTACTACCACTCCAAGCCCAGCACTCTAACCACTATACCACAGCGGTTCTCACTCAGGTTGCAGGACGGTAGCCATAGAACGCTAACACTAATAGTCCTTACTCATAGAAGTCTCACCAGGAAGGAAATCTCTCTCTGTCTCTCTCCTTTAAAATTACGTTTCTTTTAAAATGACCTTACAAATTACTTAGTAATTTAATATAGGTTTGTTTTTTTTAAAAAAATGCCACACTAAACCACCTCTTAAACATAATGAATTATATGAAGTCATCCAGTTTAAGAGACTCTCTTAAAGAGGTAATTTAATTCAAATAAGGTTATATACTACCAATTTCAGTGGCTAAAAAACATTTATAGAGTGGGTAGCAATACCGTTCTATTGCCTTAGGTTATTCTATAGATTCAAAGGCACTTGCAAGAGAAAGCTTAGCAAAAACACACTGCGGTTAGGCAAGAAATGCGGTACAGAAGTGGATAGCAGCTTCTTTATAGCTAAACAATGATGATTAAAAAGCGAACAAGGAAATAAAAAGTTGTAAGAAGGCTGACTCATGTTTCTTAGAGCCCTCATAATGAGAAAACAGCTGCCACAAATTTACTAAAGCTTTTGGGCCCTCCTGGCTTTGCTCCCTAATTGTTAATTCCAGGGCTGTGTTTATGTTGAGATTCTATTCAAACACAAGGAAAAGTGTAGACTTTGGCACAGGATGCAGAACTCAACTTCCCAAATAACCAACTTTAATTTTTTGAAATGTAACCTTTATTTTATTTATTTATTTATTTAACCATTTATACACTTCCTTTTGTTGAAAAAATGAAATAAAACTTAGGGGAATTTTCACGAGTGAATGTTTTTGGTGTGAAAGTAGGCTTTTTTTGGTGGGGGGAGGGGAATGTTCTCTGAAAGACCATCCCAAACAATACCCATTTGCACTGTTACTACCCTTCTTAATAGTTGTGTTGACATTTATTTATTAAAAATAGTATTCTTCATATTCTATATTTGTCCAGCCAGTGAGGGATCACATAATAGCATTATGAAACCATATAGCCAATAACACACAGGCAGATAATGACATTATGAAGAAAAATCAGAATGAGATTAATGCTCCATGCCATCACTCTTAATGGATGTGAAAAGTGAAATTTCAGAGGCAAGAGGGGTGATTGCCTTGGAGAGACAGGTTTTGCTTACAGTTATTTATGCACTCACCACCTAGATTAGATTTCAGCAACATGTTCTATGTAGAACTATTTTTAAGATGGATGAGAAACTCCAATTACTACTGTGTGCCATAGTATGATTGTTGATGGGTTCCAGCTAAAGAGATCACATCTTGCAGGTATTAGAAGTTCTTCATTGGCTTCCAATTAATTTTTGGGCCCTTATCTGTAATGCCTAAATGGCTTGGGACCAGGATGTCTAAAAGGCTGGCTTCTTCTGTATGTTCCTCCCTGTCTGTTGAGGTTGCCTTCTGAGGTCCTGCTCAGACTCTCTCAGAGGTGAGTAAAGTTACAGCTAGGAACGGGATCTTTTCATTTGTGTCACCCCAACTTTGCAATGGACTTCTTATCTTTCTGGTGCTAGCTTAAAATATAACCATTTCCCTAGATTTTTAGGTGAATTTTCTTTTGCTCTTCCCCTCTTTGCAATGTTGGATTCTAAACTCTTGATTTATTGAATTTACTGATTTTTCTATTGGCTTTGCTAATAGGCGTAAAGTTCGTGGGGGCGGCGGGGCATCAGCCTTCCCCCCGAAATTTTCAGGAAGGTGCTCAGCCTCCCCTGGGGGCAACTGGATCCAGCCTCCCCCCCCCAGCCCCAGCCTCCCCCCCCCCGGGAAATTGGAAAGTCTACACCCTTTATTGGTTTTATATTCCTGCCATGTTTTATTTTGATCACCTGTATTGCAGTCGTAGGAGAGTGGCATTAGATAGCCTGATCTCCTCAGATCTTGGAAGCTAAGCAGGCTCAGTACTTGGGTGGGAAGCCATCATGGAAGACTCTGCAGAGGAAGGCAATGGCAAACCACTTTGGCTTTGCACTTGCCTTGGAAGCCCTTTGCCATAAGTTGGCGTTGCCATAAGTTGGTTGCCACTTGACAGCAGTTAGATATGTATGTAGTGCAATGGTTTTGTTGTGTTATACTTTTTATGGCTTTGTAGTTCTGATATTTCACTGTTTATTATTTTAACTGTTTTATTATCCAGTTTTAGGATGTTATTGCTTTCCTCAGGAACAAAGCTGGTTGAGAGGCAGGAGATAAATATTTGAATGAATGCATAATAAATGACCTCTTCCCCCTGATACAGGTCATCCCTCCCCTTCCCCAAACTGCTGTTAACCAAAGTTTTTTTTTGGGGGGGGGAGACAAACAACTTCCTCCATTTAAAAAAATGGGATAGGCATCTGTCTGCTTTTTAAAAAATACCAGAAAGGATGGGGTAATATTAGCTAAAGCAAGTCCTTCCCAAGCTAGTCTTATGTAGTTAAAGCCATTTTTCTCCAAGTCAGGTTCCAATTTGGGAAATTCACCAAGTGGGGAGAAAATGCTGGAAAATGCCATGCCATGAGGTCAAGTTGTTGTTGGTGGGGTCAGTGAAGAGTTCAGGTACCCTTGCCCAGAAACACAATATATATATATTTAAAAACCATTCCTCCCTTCCACCACATCAAAATCCTGGGAAAGGAGGGTAATATCCACTAACACACTAGTTGATGCTTGCCTGTGGTTGTGGTACAAGTGAAATTTTAATTATTTATAAGACAGGGATGTTTGTTCTAACTGTCTGAAATTTGTCAGAGAGGATTCCCTGAATGTGGGGTGAAATTCCTGAGACATTTCTTCTCAGTTGGGTGGCAAACAAAAAAATTACTTCCAGAAACATGGTCTGCCTTTAAATTGTGTACAACATGGGGAAATTTTTGTCCTACCTTCTTGGAATCTGAGTAGAGGTGATCCCTTGAGAGAGGGGAGCATTCCTGAGACTTTCATCACAGTAAAGTTGGTGGCGGGTGTGTGTGTGTTAAAGTCTTCCATTGCTGAAACCAGTGGAAATCATTATCTCTTAATATGGTTACTTTTACTCCCATTAGTAAAGTTTCAGGTGGGTACCCATGTTGTTCTGCAGTAGAAGAACGTGATCTGAGTCCAGTAAGCACCTTAAAGACCAACAATATTTCCAGAGTATAAGCATTCAGGAGTCAAAGGTCCCTTTTCCTACCAGTATCTGATGAAGGCACTTTGACTTGTGAAAGCTTATACCCTGGGAATCCTGTTGGTCTTTAAAGTGCTACTGAGTTCAAAGCTTGCTCTTTTAGTAGTAAAGAATCCAGCTTTTTAAAATGTCCTACAAACAGGCTCAGAATCTGACTTTACTTTTGAATACCCCTGGTAAAGCCCACCACCACCAAGGTCTACAGCTTTCAAGAGGCCTGATCTGGCCTTATTGTATAGGATCTCTGTTGGACATCCAGCCAGTTGCATGAAATATGTTTGATATAATTTGAACCATACTGCTGACATTTAAAAAAATATAGTTCTGAAGACTGCCAGCAGCTCAAGTCTATAGTTTTTAATTTCTATATGAACTAAGTTGAGACATGAATCACTCCAAGTATGCAAGTGAATAGAGGAAGTAACAGTTCCCCTGAAAACAACAACTGAATATTCTACCTTGGTTTTAATCAACAAATATATAAGAGTAAGCAGATGTTCCTTGCATGCTTATTTCCCCATGGAGTAAGCATACAGGGAATGGATAGACTCCTGCCTCAACTCCCACATCCCCTTTATTCATCGGCAAGTGATGCTGAGGTCTTACAGACCTGTAACAAATGACTACTTCACTTTTCCTGCCAGTTCTAAAGAGGAAGCAGAGGTGGACAGACAGGAAATCTTTCTGAGAGAATGGCCTCATGGGGCTAATTCTGGTGAAGAAGATAACACAGTCTGTGATGGATGGCCATTTCAAAAGTTATGCATTACCCCCACAAAAACACTTTCATACATGATAAAGCATGCAAGCCAACTCCTAGATATATGCAATGATCACACATATGTCTGTTTTGCTGTCAGTATACCTTCTGAGAGGCCACAGTCACTGGCGAGTAAGACCTGAACTGGATACTGCATTTAAGAGCCACACTGGACCCCACTGGAAGCTGTTTGGGCCTCGCCGCAGGAGCTGGGGTGGGGGAGGAGACTGGGGGAGGGGGTGGAGGATCTCTGCCTGGAGCTCTTCGGGGGGAAGAGTATCGCAGGTCCCCTTTCTTGTTTAAATCTAATCCTCCCTGTCTGTTCCAAAAGCTTAGGCTCCGTCACTTCAGGACAGAGTCGATCTGTCAGAAGTCCTAGTGGACCAAAACTTTTGAGGGCTAAGGGTAAATGGTCACTTTCTGTTCTTATGTCAATCAGAAAATCGATATAATCATTATAGAGATCTTGTGAGATATGAATGTAATCAATGGCCGAGTGCTTTAAGCCTGACCAGTAGGTAAATTGGCCGGGGTAGTCACCCAATAATAAACCATTCAGAATGACAAAATGTAGCCTAAAAGCCAATTGAAAAAGGCATGTGCCAGCAAAATTGACAACTGGGTCTAAGGAGGCACCTGAAGAGTGGCCAGAGTTCATCTTCAGAAATGGGGCCACCTCACAGGGCAAGCAGAGGAGTGAGAATCCCTTTGCTTTAATGCATATAAGTCAGCACTGCAGCAGAACAACAATAGCCGATCACTGCATTTTCCACCAAGGTTTTAAACTTGTCAGGAGTGCTTAATCCCCGGTGTCAGCATTTTCAAGTTCAAATGTAGATCATTTATTAAATAGACACAAATAGTTCTGCAGCCTGCTTGTTTTAATGTATAGCCCCCTATTTGGACTTCTAAATACTACTTATCAAAGGAAAATAACTGCAATTGACATTATGCAGTTTTGGAGAGAGACAAACCTGACGAGTAAACATTCATTCTCTGGATTTAATGCAGGAGACAGAGGTCAAAACTCATGTGGGTTAATATTTTCCAAGCCAGGCTGAAAGACTTCCTATTCCCTTCCCATTGTAATTATGTTGGTGTAGGGACTGTTCTTTGTTTAGCTTGCTTTAAAAGGAACTCCTTTTGGGTATGCCTATAATTTAACCGGAAAGGGGTGAAAAACTCAAGTCTCCCAAAACGGTTCCCCTCTCCAATGATATTTTATGGTCTTCACTACAAAGGGATGCTCTTTGGTGAGGATGCGGTCAATAAAAATATTCCTTTTGTAGCAGAGTACTGTGGGAAAGCTGTTTAATGGACTGCTAAAAGGCTATAAGCAAGGAACCTTGACTTATAGCAGCTTTACCTCTCCACCTCCACAGCAAAGAAAACAAACGTTTTGTATGTGAGCAGGAGTGGACTGACTTATACAAATTCCACCAGTTACACAAATCCTGATTGATTACTTGATCTAATAACTTGGATCCAAGTTGACCGATCACATCATTACTTGATGGTCACAACATCAACTGAACCAAGCAACAGCTCAGTTCCACAGGTACTAGGGAGAGTGGACAAACAACCTAATAACACATTTTGTTAAGAAGAGTAATCAAAATGACATAAAACTGTTAGTTTTTGTGAAAGATTTTACGCGGCTTTTGTTCTGGGGTTTTGCTTTGGAACAGTGCAATTGCCTGCAACCTCCATGTACAAGAAGGCAGTTATCTGGTTCTTACCTACCCCATTCTCCCCCAAGAGAGAAGGGAGCATAACGTGCAAGGGGAGACAGATAAATCCAGTTAGCCCTGCTATGTGGCTATTTCATTCCAAAATATTTTCAAGCGGCATGGGATATTAGTAGTAGAAGAAGAAGAGATTGGATTTATACCCCGCCCTTCACTACCCAAAGGTGTATCAGAGCGGCTTACAAACTCCTTTCCCTTCCCTCCCCACAACAGACACCCTGTGAGGTAGGTGGGGCTGAGACAGCTCTGACAGAAACTGCTCTTTTTTCAAGAACAGCTCTTATCAGAACTACGGCTTGCCAAAGCTCATCCAGCCAGGTGCAAGTGGAGGAGTGGGGAATCAAACCTGGTTCTCCTAGATTAGAGTCCACACACTTAACCACTACACCAAACTAGCACTACACCACATGGATGTGGCCCCCACAGCACTATGCATACATGTGAATGAAGACAGTGCTATCTCCCATAGCCACGATGTGTCACGCAAAATAGATTGGCAGAGAGGAAGAAGGGATAGGAGATACAAAATAATAGCAGTCAGTGGTAAGGGGAGGGAGCAGAGACCAGTGGGTAACTTTACGTTGAAAGACATGTTCCTCCGAAATAAACAAAATTAAGCCACAGCCTTGTGGCACTTCGAAGACCAAAAAATTTCTTTCTCCCATCCTAAGCTTTTGTGAGTGAAAGCCTACTTTTGTCACAGGCATCTGTCAAAGTGGGCTGTAGTCCACAAAAAATTAAGCTGGTATAAAATCATGTGAATTTTTAAAGTGCCTCAAGACTCCTGCTTAGATCTGCTTCTTCTGGTAGTTCTACTGTGACCCTCTCTAGTCTTTGATACATATTGTTTTAATCTTTTGAAGCAGATTCCTCCACCATAGCAGTCATTTCAGGAAGCTCCACTACAGAGTCCATCAGTTTGAGCCCATGACTGCTAGCAAAATTCAGAGGAGGCCTTTCTCTATGCTAGTGGCCCACAAAAAAAAGAAGGCTAGCCAAAAGCCATCAGCATGAGAGGAACGCTCCAGTTTTTACTTAGACTGATTTCCCACAAGCGCTGCTCCATACTCGGTCTTCCCTTTTGCTCCGATGGTATGAGTCAACTCAGTCCTCAAAAAACAGGATTCGCATTTTGCTTGCAGCTTTGCGTGATTTCCCCCGCGTCTACTCAGTCCTCAAAAAACAGGATTGAGTAGATGCGGGGAAAATCACACGAAACTGCAGGGCACAATGTGGCCATGCAGCAGCTTGTGTGAAATTGACTCATACCATCGGAGCAAAAGGGAAGACCGAGTATGGAGCAGCGCTTGTGGGAAATCGGTCTTAGTATGCTTGTCAATGTGTTGACATAGATTTGCCAGGCATGACCTCTGAGTGATGTCATGCCAGGTACATTGCCGTGTGCCGCATGCTTTGGAGGCAGGGTTCCCCCCACCAGCTGAATCCAGGCCAGCAGATCTGGGGGTCCAAAAGCGGGCACCCCCCACCCCTCAAGGAGATCTGGAAGCCCTACCATACTATTGTATAGCCTTGTGTGCACACTACAATGTTCAATAGGACAGAAGAATAAATGCACTTTCTTCAAGAGATAAGTTTAGGATAAAATCCTTTATTCCTATATTAGATGCACAATTTAAAAAGAAGTACTGTGTACAATGAAGTTGCACAATTGTTTTCCATTCTTGCTAATCTGACTTCATTTAAGCAAGAAATTCAGCAAGGTGTTGAACTGTTGATAGAAGCATACCCAGAAGATACTGACCTGAAATTTATTGATGAACTTTTGCACTTTCACCTGTATGTGAGACAAAGACATAGGCTTACAGAAGAGCACTCTCTGTCTCATACAGACCTTTGTCAAATTATATACAAGGAAAAAATTCAGATGGCCTTTCCTAATGTGGAAGCAATCTTGTGGCTATTTCTTAGCTTTATGGTCACTAACTGCTTGGGAAAGAGGAGTTTTTCAAGACTCAAAAGAATTAAAAATGAATTAAGGGCCACGATGTCTCAAGAGAGGTTGTACGCTCTAAGCATTCTGTACATTGAAAGTGACAAACTTAGACAAAGACATTTTTAGTCTTACTGTATTTGATGGTTGTAGTTTACTTCTTAATATGTATTTTAAAACTGACTGTTTAATGACAACATAAAGTAGATTCTAAAAGTGCCACACTGTCAGGTAATCATGATCATATTATTTACACTTCCGAGGCAATATAAGTTGTTTTATTTAAGAATAACATTACAACTTCATTTTCCTAAAAATTAATGCTTATTCCACAAAAGGTTTACAAAGTTCAGTTATTGCAAAAGTTTTTCAATGTTAATTTTAACATGTATGCATTTTTTTCAATCACGTTGGTATTTAACAATAACATCTTATGTCCTTCAGAGGAGAAATTGTGAATTGCAGAATTTTAAATACCCGTCATCATCCTTGGCTTCACTCAATTTTGTTTATAATGCTCTTCCATTTTCTTCTAGTTGTGAGGGTGGGGGATTGGGAGGGGCCTCACAAGTGGAGTAGCTTAGGGCCTCTCTTCATCTAAATCCAGCCCTGATCACAGGCAACCTTCTGCCCCAGATAGCATCATCTGGTAAATGTCAGCTGCTGTGTTTGGACACTTGCTCTGTCACCTTCCTGGGTAGGCAGGTAGTGGCTATGCGAACAGCAGGTGCCTTTTGTCTTCTGCAGGTCTGTTCCTAGAAGCCACTATTCAGAAGTGAGTAAGTAAGCAAGTGGATGTGTGTGTGTGTGTGTGCATGGAGAAGACTACATTGTTCTGTCAGCAGTGGCACAGTCCCAGTGGTGTGACAAAGATACTGAGGAGGCAATCATCCAAGGGTTCTAATGCTTGCTACTGCCCAAAGTGAAAGGGGTAAGGATTGGCCACTCCTGAGGACAGGTGGGCCAGATGAAGGAAACTTATCAGGTCAGCAGATGTGTCTCAGCAGCTTCCCATGGAAGCTGGCTCTCTCTTCTGTTTTACTGTAGATGAAGCTTTTCCCTTGTTAATGTTCATTCTAGTGGTGCAGTTGATGCAGGTGTATTATGGGAATTTTAATATGCTTTCAAATCTTTTGCAATGGTTTGGCTTGGCTTCTTCAAATGGCTTTTTAGGGGAGACAGTGTTTCAAACTAAACTTTTATAATGGGGGGGGGACTAGGCAGCACAAGGTGGCACAAGGAAATACTGAGATCCATGTGTTTCGTAGTACAGAAAGATCAGTTCTGATTCTTATCTTCACAGGCACATGAAAAATGGTGCCTTGTCCTCAGCCTTCTTAGAAAGTTATTTAATAAAGAACTTGAAACTATTATCAATATTTACCAAAGAAATGCTCAAGAGCTGAGTTATGTGTTTTGAAATTCACTGAAGGCCTCCACCATTGAAGCAACAATGATAGGAAATATAGTTGACATTTTCCAAATATAAAAACCAGATGATGGAAAGTTTAATTTCTGTTAGTTGGAGCAGTAGCTCAGCAGTCTCCACAAGCCATCTGGGAATAGTGTTGAGGCATCAGGGTGCACAAAAAGAAGAACGTTTGTAAGAACTTGCGGAAAACTCAGTTCACATTGTTTAACCGGTGCCTCCAGTTCAATTAACAGATTTACTGAATCTGGAAATATCCATCAACATTCACACATGTAGGGTTAGAAAAGATTGTACTAAAATACAATGTAATATATTATGGAATATATTTGATCCATATTTTCCAGTCTTCCGGGGGACTTTAAGTACTTCAGAAGATTATCAAAAGGTTCTTCATGACATCTTTAATGGCAGACAAGATTCCCAGAACCCATTTTGCCCACCATTACTGCTTTTCCCCAGCCATACCAATCTGCAGGGAAATATTGGGTGAGTTCTGTGGCATGCTTCTAAGAAGAGGCCCAACTGTGCCCTGTAGTGAATAGACTAGCTTAGCCCACTGAGGTTATGAACCCTTTTGGCCATGCCTACTACGCTCCTTCCTGATATGCAGGGGTTTTTTTGTAGAAAAAGCCCAGCAGGAACCCATTAGCATAATAGGCCACACCCAACAGCAGACACTCATTAGCATATTAGGCCACACCCCGTGTTACCAGAAGTGTTGTCGTCCAGCCACACCCACCTTTTGCTTCTTATTATGCTTACTTTGTTGTCAAAACCCTGGGCTTTTTTTTGTAGCAGGAACTTCTTTGCATGTTAGGCCACACATACCCTAATGAAGCCAATCCTAATGAGTTTCTGCTATTAGCTGTGGCCTATTATGCTAATGAGTTCCTGCTGGGCGTGGCCAACTCAGGAGCCAGCCGGAACTCCGTTCCTGTGCGTTCCTGCCCAAAAATAGCCCTGCTGATATGTAATGCCTGAGTGCCATCCCTCCCCAGTTTTCCAGCTTCCTGTCTTTTATTCACTGCTTCCCAGCCACGTCAGCTTCCTCCCTCCTTTATTCTTGAGCATACTTTTACTCATAGGCAGATCAGAAAGAGACTTTCTTCCTGCTCTCCAGCAACCACTGCAGATGTGTCCTGATCCGTGGCGAGTCCTGCTGCTCCTCACTTGGCCCCTTCTTGTACCCCTTTCCCCATCTTTAGATGATGGTATCACCACCTTACATACAAAATGAGAATGTCAGGGAAAAGTTTGAGCTCTAGTAGAAATGCTTTTTCATGGGAGAAACATTTGAATATGCAACACTCTGCCTCAACATGCATCTGCTACCTCAAGTGGTACCGCTCCATGGCCAAGCCCCATGAGGGACCCGGCGGTGGACCTGCAAGGCCGGCGGGAGTGCAAGGAAGCCCCGCGAAAGCCCTCCCTGGCCCCGGGCAGGCAGGGATGCGGAGAGGCAGGGAGGAAGCAACTTACCCTCCCTCTTCTCCTGCCTCCTCCTGGCTGATTGAGGGCCGGAAGCGGGGCGGCCGGAAGCAGGGGCCGGGGCTTCATCATGTGCCCCGCCCCCCTGTACCTCACCCAGGGGAACTGTGTTCCCCCGCGTTCCCCCCCCCCGAAATGACCTCTGCCATTCAGGAAAGGCTTTATTATTTGATTCTGCTGATTTTATAAACTGTTCCTGATGCAAAAACTCACTAGGGTTGCCAGCCCCCATGTCCGGCCAGGGATTCCTCCACTTCTGGGGGCTTCAATCCCCCCCTGCTGAGCTGGTGGGTGGGGGAAGCCCTGCCCCCAAGAGTGACTACCTCCCCAGCCACCCCTCTCCTTCTCCTCTTGCCCAATTTAAAGGGCTTCAGCTGGTTGGCAGGGACCACGGCCCTTTAAATCCAGCAGGAGGGAGGGAGAAGGAGGCCACAGGTGTGTCTTTTTACAAGTGGAGTCTGTGCCGGCAACCTCGCCCTCCCTCCCTCCTGCTGGATTTAAAGGGCCATCCAGCTGGTCAGTGGGCCACATGGTCCCTGCCGACCAGCTGAAGAGTGGAGGCAGAGGGGTGCCAGGCAGGTGGTCACTCTTGGGGGGGCAGGGCTTGGGGGTGCTATTGCCCACACCCAGAATGCCCCCTAAAGCCCACCACCACCAGAGCAAGGAGGGGACCTGGCAACCCTAAAACTCACAGAGCTACACTTCAGATCTTTCTCTCAGTACCTGTGTTCAGTGTTGGTATATATGAAATAACAAAGAGAAACTTTGCTAATTCCAGTTTGGGAACTTGGTGGTGATGTGTGGGTGGTGCTTGAGGAGGGCAGAGTTCGGGGAAAGGAGGGAGCTCTGTGGGGATGTGATGCCATAGAGTCGGTCTGAAGCTGCCTTTTTCTCCAGGTGAACTGATCTCTGTAGCCTGGATACCAGCTGTAATTCCTGGAGAACTCTGTGCACTGGAAAGCCCCAGTTCTCCTTATACAGATTTGGAACTAAGATTTGGGATTTCTCTGGTAGACAACATGGCTCCCAGTCAGGCTGAAGCTTTGACTCTTCCAATTTTGCCAATGAAACACAGCAGAGGTCATTTCCCTGTATGTCAGATGAATTGCCTACTAAGTGGAGGAGTCTAAATTTAAAATGGAGGGGGGGATAGAGGTGAATATGTTCCACTTTTTAGAAACCTATGCTGGCCGCAGTGTTTAGATTATGATTTTTGCCTTCACAATATTAAAACAAAAATTGTTTTCCTAACGTCTCTCATATCTTTAATGGTCTCTGAAAGTTCATCCTTGAAAAAATGACCCATGGGTTAAAAACATAATCATAAATCTCTCTGGGAAAACAACGGTTTGAATTTCAGTGGATGCTGTTGCCTTCATTTGCTTGTTCTCTAGGAGTATAAGAGTGGGAGGAAGAGAAAACTTGCATTGATAAGGTTACAGAAAGAATCTATCTTTTAGCTGCACAGCATCCTCTAGAAGGATGACATTAATACATAACCAGAGGCATGCACTTCAAATGGTAGGATTGTATAAAGAAATGAAGATGGCCTATTGACCAGTGTGTCAGCGAGTGTGAATCTCAGATTCCCACATTATTCTGTGCTAGCCCCCCCCCCCAACTGCCTTGGTCCCTTCTTCCTTTCATTCTCCTTTCTTGGGTTTTTTGTTTTCACTCAGCCTTCCTTTGCCCCCCTTGTCTGTCCATCACCTCACCTGTCTTCAGGCTTCCATTGCCTCCACACCTATTCTTCCTTTTTTCTAGCTTCCCATCCCTCAGTCTCTGCTTCCACTCATCTCCATTCCTAAACTGCCTCCTTCTGTGAGCACTCCAACACCACTTTCCTTTGTTCTATTGGCACATTTCCATATACATTCAGGACCAAAGCTTGTATGGTGTAGTGTTTCAAATGCCAAGCCAGGACCAGGACTGCTGCTAGGCTAAGGTTCACATCCACACTCAGCCATGAAGCTTACTGGATGACTTTGGCCCAGGTATTCTCTCTCTCAGCTTGCTTAACTGAGCTCACATGGTTTGTGCAAGGGTAAAATAGAAGAAGGGAGAACCAGAGGAAAGGTGGGATGAAAATGTAAATAAATGTAAATAAATGTAGATAAAGAATACCATGGGAATATAGAAGGAAAAAAATGGCTAGGACAATAGGATCTTCTGGTGGCCTACAGACAGCTGGCTCTATGCAATTATCATGTCAAAACTCTGGCAAATATACCCCAGCATACCAAAACTCCACAATGTCATGCAGATGTGTGTCTAATTGGGGGTTTTATGTGCACTAATTTTTGTTTGTAGGGCATCATTTAGTAACATAAGAACATATGAAGAGCCCTGCTGAATCCCAGACCAGTGCTCCTTCTAGTCCAGCACTCTTTCTCACACAGTGGGCAACCAGTTACTCTGGAGGGCCAGTAACAGGGCAAAGGCTTTCCCTGCTTAATTCCCTTTTAGTACATTTCCAGACATGACACATGGCAATTTTTGCCTCTTGTCTAGGTATATAAGACTTCTTTAGTATGGGCCATAGGTGATTTGCTAGCTAGATCCCATGTTTAAATATGGAGGCCCCAGGAGATTTTGGAGGATGGAGTATGAGGAGGAGGAGTGCTGCTGTTGTGGCACTTGCTCTTGATGTGGCTCCCCCATATGGCTCTAGGAATTTCCACATTATCCATGCTAAAGGTCACAGAGTCCAGGGAAATTCCTAGCGCATTGCAGATATGGCAATTGGCGGTGATGTCTCCATGTCCATGATATCATGCTCTCCTCTGTTTTCACCTTCTGTGACAGCAGGTGGGGGCGGGTGAGAGGTTTCCCGTCACAGTGGACAACCTAAGTAATGCTACCTAAAATTGTTTTTCCAGTCACAGCTAGAGGTATTCTAATAAAAACAGGTGTGGACAGAGCAAAGAATCTGTTGACTACTGATGTCAGAGCAATAGCATACATCCCCAGATAAATTTGCTGTGGTTTTCTCCATTGCAATTCCTAAGGTTTGGGGTCTTTCCTTCTAGATGAATGCTCTCTAAATGTCCCTAAATCATTCTGATCTGAATACCCGCCTCCCTTACTAAGCTTCCCAAAAGTACTTGTTCTATTGACAGCCACAAAACAACTCAGGAGAAGGCAAACAAACCCCAAAGATTTTATGCCCTCACTACATTCTTCTCTATCCCATACATGACTAAACGCTATGAAGGAAATATACAGTAGTTCACAACCATAGAACACAAAGGAATGAGAATAATGAAATACAAAGTGTTCTTTTTTTAAAAAAAAAAAAATCTGCTTCTCTGTAGTATCTGCAAGGTGAGGCTCTCAATAAATCAGCTACCAGCCACCGGCCCTCAGGGTTAATTAGTTTCACACATGGCTGCCAGGTGAAGGGAGTGACTTTATAAAAGCTGGGAGAGTTCAGAGGGAATCACTGGAGGTCTGAGAAGGGAGAGAGAAAGTGGTTTCTCCCATAGGACATGCTTTTCCAAGACAGAAAGTTTGTGGTTTATACAGGTCTTTGGGGAAGCAGAGCTTAAAGGAGGGAACTAGCCTCAAAATTGTCTGAATGCCATGGCCTCTTGAGGATGAGGGTAGCATTCTGCCCAGTCACAGAGGCAATCTCCTCTTTAATTCCAGGAGGGAGTTATGTAAGTCTCTTGTAGCAGAATAAAACAGAAGTCCAGTAGCACTTGAAAGACTAACATTTATCCCAACACAAGCTTTCATGAGTCACTGCTCACTTCTTCAGATATTATGACAATGATTTACTCTTCATAACATCTGGAAAAGTGAGCTCTGACTCAGGAATGTTTATGCTGGAATAAAGTTTATTAGTCTTCAAGGTGCTTTTGGACTTCTGTTTTAATCTCTTCTTCAGACAATCATTGTTAAGAAAATTAGATTTCTATTCCTGGGAACTCTGAAATACTTCCTACCTCAGCTAGTCAGAATATCCCATCTTGTCAGTCAGAGCTAAACTTTCTGATCAGGCAAATAGGTGTAAGTATACAGAAAAGATACTTGCTTGCATGTACAAAGATAGGTAAGGGCATCCTATCCATCCCTGAGTCTCAGTTCCTTACCAGTCCCTCTCACTATTGACCCTAATAGCCTTTTGATTTAAAATTCTACTGGCCAGCCTCAATTATGTGTTTGATCTTTATTTAGAACATTAGAGGGCATTGCAAATAGTGAGAAAATCACAAACTTACCTCCTCGCAGTGATTCCTGGGAAAGTAAGGATGGAAAAACTGGGTTTTAAGTGAAATTCTTTTTGTTTCCTCAAATTATGTTGTTGTTCAGTCGCAAGTCAGTCACTACTTCCACGACTTCCCCTTCTATTTGCCAAGGAGTGATGGGGCCGGATGCCATGATCTTAGTTTTTTTGATGTTGAGCTTCAAGCCCACTTTTGCGCTCTCCTCTTTTATCCTGAGCAAGAGGCTCTTTAGGTCCTCTTCACTTTCTGCCATTAGAGTGGTATCATCTGCATATCTGAGGTTGTTGATCTTTTCCCCAGCAATCTTAATTCCCGCTTGTGATTCATCCAGGCCAGCATTTTGCATGATGTACTCTGCATATATATTAAATAAGCAAGGTGACAATATACATCCTTGTCGTACTCCTTTTCCTATGCTAAACGAATCAGACATCCTAAATGGCTTCAGATCACTAGGAGGCAGTCCAGACAGGTGGAAATGTGGGGTGGAGCTGGAAACAACCATAAGGTATCTGATTTTCCCAGTGTCGAGAAAGCCGTGATGGAAAAGGGTTGATTGTCGTAGGGGACAAGTGCCAGATGGAAGACAGATGTGGCTGTCTGATCATCCATTTTACATTCATTAGGAAATCATGGCAAAACCTGCTTAAAATGGCCGTGTGATTACAGACTAACTGTCCTCATAGAATTGCTGTGAAGATGAATGGGGAATATATCCTGTCCTGAACTCTTAGAGTTGGATCCAGATAGAACTGCCAGCTTCTGCTCTGCTTTCCAGCTGCAGGCTGCCCTCATGTCATTTCTCAGAGTCCCTCATCTGCCGAGATCAGCTGCAGTGAGAAGGAAGAGGCAGGAAAGGTCTGTTCCACTGATGAAAAATTTAGTATGGATCCAATCCCTTGTGAGGAAGGGTGGAATATAGATGGGAAAAGGAACATTTTGTGCCCCATGAGAATTTTCCAAGCAGTAAAAAGGGAAAATACATAAAGTATACAAAGAGAAAGTGCAAAAATAAATTCTGGTTGATTTTCCTCAACATTTTTAATGGAAGATATGACATAGTGCAACAATTTTACAAAACTCTTTTGAGTTTTCTCACAAATTTATTTGTAGCTGTACCTCAGGAATTCCATACCCAATAGCTTATTTTGCCATTTTACAATCCAGCTTTTCTTGCTTCTTATTAATAATAATCTCAAGGGATACCCCATTATTAATCTTTTTCAGTACCTAGAATTGCCTATTTATTCCAGGCTAATTATAAGTTGGTTTGATTCTATGACAGCCTATTACCTCTCACTCTGTGGGGGTTACTGAGTTTCCTTAATAACCTCTGCTGAAGTCAATCTATCCAATGCCTTCTGATTGTCTAAATGAATTACATCCCTTGGTTCTTTTTTGGTCACTATTTTATTAACTCCCAGGACTGCAAAAGGTCACAGAGACGAGATTTATTCTTTCATAAACTATGGTTCTTTGTCCTTATGAGTGATTTGTTTTTAGATTCTTGATAATTCTCTCCAGATTTTACGACCTTCTCAGATTCCTGTATTTTGTATTCCCAAACTAGAGATATGTACCTAAGAACTGCTTCAGATATAATAATGGATCGATGTAGGAAAACCTATGCATTATGTGTGGATTTCATGTGGTAACCACTTATGCCTCATTCACTGCAAAAGGAAGTTGTGATTAGCTGTGACTATCCAGTTATGGCTGAGCAGAATGTGGGGGCTCAAAATGTTTTGTGAAAAGCTCCGAAAAGCTTATATATATTGACCGATTTCCCACAAGCCACTGCTCCGCGCTCATTCTTCCCTTTGTCCTGATCCTACGTGTCAATTTCACACTATGTGCTGCACAGTGGCATTTTGCCTCACAGCTTCACCCAATTTCCTCCATGTCTACTCAATCCTGTTTTTTTAGGATTGAGTAGATGCGAAGAAAATCGGGCAAAGCTGCGGGGCAAAATGCCACCACGCAGCACATAGTGTGATATTGACACGTAGGATCGGGACAAAGGGAAGAATGAGTGCAGAGCAGTGGCTTCTGGGAAATCGGTCATTGTGTCTTTTCATAAGAAGAGCCCTGCTGGATCAGACCAATAGTCCATCTAGTCCAGCATCCTATCTCACTCAGTGGCCAACCAATTCCTCTGGATGGCCAACAACAGAGCATAGAGGACAAGAGCTTCCCCTGATGTTGCCTCCTGGCTCTGGGACTGAGAGGATTAGTGCCTCTGAATGTGGAGGTTCCCCTCAGTCACCATGACTAGCAGCCATTGAATCGATCTAATCCCCTTTTAAAGCTGTTTATTCCTGTGGCCATCACTACATCCTCTGGCAGTGAATTCCACATTTTAATCACTCTCTGTGTAAATTAGTATTTCATTGGTGTTCTCAGCCCCAGTCAGCAGCTGCTTCAGGGAAAAAAAATCTTTTAAAAGTGGAGTTCCACCAAGTACCAGTGATGCATCACATAGACAATCAGTAGCAATTATATCATCACATAGCCAATCAGATCTGTCTACATGATGATGTCAATGAGAGCAGATGAAGGATAGTTCAGAGTGAGAACAATGTCTGTTCAATGAGAGGCCTCTCTCAGAATTGGTGATGCCATCACTTAGGACACAATTACGATATGATGTCTCCAGGGACAATCTGGGGATGCCACAGCCATTTTATATTTATTTCTGTTGCTTAAAAGATGCTGCAGTAGCACAATCCTGCTTTGGACCATGGCATGAGGTGTGGGGGGGTCCTGTTTCCCCCCCTGTATTGCTGTTTTGAGCAGGATTGGGTTCCCATGGCGTTTTTAAAGCAATAGAAATTCTAAGGTTAAATGGCTGTGGCATCCCCAGGTTGTCCCTGGGGATATCATATCATCTAGTTGTCCCTGGGGATATCATATCATCTAGTTGTGCCCTAAGATCTCATACTTGATGGGCTATATGAGGGCCAGTGTGCTGTAGCGATTAGTGTTTTGATCTGGGATTTGGCTAGGGTTGTCAAACCTCAGCTGGCCACTGTGGAAGCTTGGGGGGGGGCTGTGAATATCACCATCACGTGATACTCAAGGAATTCCCCAAATCGGTATGGCTTTTACCATAGAGATCTGGGAAATTCCTAGAGTGTTGCATGATGCCATGACATCACTTTTGGTAACAAACCTGGAAGTGACATCACAGAATTGCACCATGCTGGTCCCTTCCATTTTGTTACTACTGCTCCATCAAGTTAGAATTCCGTTGAGTTAGAACTGTACTGCTCCACTGAGCATCAGCAGGATGCCATCTGGCAATGCTAGATTTGCAGACCCAAATTCAAACCACACAGTGCCATGAAGCTTGGTGGGTAACCTTGAGCCCATCACACTCTCTCAGCCTAACCTAACTCATGGGGTTGTCATGAGGATAAAATGGGGAAAGAAGAACATGTATGCTACCCTGAACTTTTAGAAGGAAGGGTTGAATAAAAAAGAAATAGATAAATATACAAGTGGGAACCTGCAAGGACTTGTGGGAGGCATCTCACTTTCCCCTCTTGAATTATTTCCTCTTTCTCTTTCTCTTTCCTGGAAGCCCCAGCATCTCCCCTTTCCTTGCTTCCTTCTCTCCTTCTAATGTTGCCAACCTGGAGATCTCTTGGAATCACAATGAATTCCCCAACTACAGAGATCAGTTCCCCTTAGGGTTGAAAACTCGAAGTTGAGAAATTCCTAGAAATTTAGGGGTGGACCCTAGGGAGGCCACCCTCCAAAGCAGCCATTTTCTCCAGGAGAACTGGTCTCTGTTGAGCAGTTGTAATTCCGGGTGATGTCCAGACCCCACCTGAAGGTTGGGAACCCTAGTTCCCCTGGAGGAAATGTCTGTTTTGGAGGGTGGCATCTATAGCATTAGGAGCTGCAGTGGCTCAAGTGGTTAAGACACTGAATTGCAGGCTGAGGAAGGTCAGTAGTTCAGCAGTTCGAGACCCGAGTGTGCCGCATGACGGAGTGAGCTCCCGTCTCTAGTTCCAGCTCCTGCCAACCTAGCAGTTTGAACGCAAGAAATTGCAAGTAGATAAATAGGTACCACTTCAGTGGGAAGGTAACAGCATTCCGTGTGCTTTGGTGTTTAGTCATGCCGGCCACATGACCACGGAAACGTCTTCGGACAGCGTTGGCTCTTTGGCTTTGAAATGGAGATGAGCACCACAACCTTAGAGTCAGATTTGATTGGCTTTCGAGCAAGGGAACCTTTACTTTTTATCTATGGCATTATACTGTTCGGCGGTCCCTCCCTTCCTCCTGCTGGACTCTCAGTTTTTAGTAGAGCCAGGAATCACTGTTAATGTAGCAGAATGCACAGGGCATTTCCTCGCAGCAGAGCTTTGGTGCTGAGTGTGCTAGCAGAGTTACAAAGTTACACAGAGCCAGCAGTCAGATTCAAAACTAATAAGAGTTTTTTATGATATGGAACTCCATTCTAGAGAGTGTAGATGAGAGACAGGGATAGGATCTACTCTAACTACCGAAGACGGGTATGGACTCAGGGAACATCACCCCTGCACCCATTGTTCAAAGATGGAGAGAAAACGTGCTCCTTCCTTGTTTTTGTGAGAGTGTGTGTGTGAGAGAGAGTGAGGTGTCAAGCGAGAAGGAAGAAAACTTGTCCCTAAGGATAGCATTCTAATTTAAAGGGGATGGAATCAGATAACAGGAAGGAAAGAATTTATTGTATTTATTTTATTGGACTTGTATCCCACCCTCCCCGCAAGTAGGCTCAGTGCGGGTTCCAACAGTATCAATACAATATACAATGCAATTAAAATCACTATAAAAACTACAGATTAAAACAGCACATAATCATAAAATACCATGTAAAATCTAATTAGATGTTTCAGCAATTAAAATGGACAAGAGTATGGGTTCCCAGATAGCTTTTCAAATCCAGGCCACTGATGGGAGGCCAGCCAGAAGGGGGGGGGAATGTCCACTACCTCAACCAAAAGCTCAGTGGAATTGTAATAAATCTTGCAGGGTCCTGATCTCATATGGCAGCTCATTCCACCAGGTAGTTGAGGCAAGTCAGATGTCCCTGGGGCCAGGAACTACCAAAAGGTGTTGATTTGTAGACCTCAGTGGTCTATGGGGCTCATATGGGGGAGGCAGTCCTGAAGTGGCCCCTGGCCATATAGGGCTTTAAAGATTAGCACCAACACTTTGAAACAGATCCAGTATCCAATAGGCAGCCAGTTCAGTTCATGCAGCACTGGGTGGATGTGTGCCCACACAGGCATCACTGTCAATACTGGTGCTGCCGTGTTCTGCACTGGCTGCAACTTCTGGAGTAGAGTCAAGGGCAGCCCCATGTAGAGAGAGTTACAATAATCCAGTCTGGAAGTGACCATTGCATGAGTCACTATAGCCAGGTCCCAGGGGGTGAGATATGGGACCAGCTGCCTGAGCTGCCTCAGATGCAAAAAGACAGATCTGGCATTGGCAGTGACCCGGACCTCCATAGAAAGAGAGGCATTCAGGAGCACCTCCAGACTCTTCACCCTTGACATTGGCACCAGTGGGCCCCATCAAAGGCTGGGAGCTTGATTCCCTGTTGCAGTCCCCCATGACTCAAGTGCAGGACCTCCATCTTCAGTCAGCTCTCTGTCACAACCATCCAGCCACAGCTTGTAATGGTTCTGTCACAACCATCCAGCCACAGCTTGTAACGCCCTGTCCAGATCTTCTGGGCTGAGTCCGGGTGGCCATCCATCAGTAGATAGAGCTGGGTGTCATCTGCATACTGGTGACAAGCCAGTCCATACCTCTGAATAATCTGGGTGAGGAGGTGCATATAGATATTAAACAGCATAGGGGAGAGAACTGTTCTCTGTGGCACATCACTTTCCAGGGGGTGTTGTTAGGATAACTCCCCCCCCATGCCACCCTCTATCCCCAGCTTTGGAGAAAAGAGGTCAGCCATTGAAAGGCAAGCCCCTGTATCCCCACATTGGTGAGGTGGTGGGTCAACACATCATAGAATAATAGAATCATAAAATGTTAGACTTGGAAGGGACCTTGCGGGTCATCTAGTCCAACCCCCTGCACTCTGCAGGAGCATAGCTGAAAAATAGCCCTACATACCTACAACATACCTGAAAGCTGCAGAGTACAGGGGGTTGGACTAGATGACCTGCAAGGTCCCTTCCAACGCTAACATTCTATGATTCTATGATTCTATCTCTACAGCTAGCATCTCTTGAGATGGGATGAAGGTTGGAAGAGGATTGAACATAACTATATTGCCTTCCCCTTCCCTTATTCCATCTTGTCCCACCACCATACTTCCCCTGCCCCATCAGCACTGGGATCCCCAACTCCAACATGGCCTCACCCATCAGATCCTATTGGCCTGAATGGGAGCCCACTAGACATCTGGAGGCAAACACAGTGAAAGGTCTCAATCCCTAACAAGTGCTACAAGGACAATCCCACAATCTAATACTCTCCATGATAATACTCTCCCAATCACCGTTCCCAATTCCAGCTATTCCTACTAATTAACAACCCTAAAAACTGATACTGATATTTAATCTCTAATAATCAATTTATAACTAAACAATCAATTTTAACCAAACAATTTATAACTAAGCAATTAATGTGTCCTGCCCTGTCTATCTGACTAAATCTATGGTGACATAGGACAGCACCAAGTCCTTCTCTTCCAATAGTTTACACATGCATGAGCATTGTGACTTGATTGCAAGATCATGATCATTTGCATATGTGAATGAACTTGGAAGAATGGGGCTGGGAGGGGCTATAGCTCAGTGGAAGAGCATCTGCTTTGCCTATACAAATCTCCAAATTCAATCCCTGGCATCTCCAGGTTAAAAAAAATAATCAGAAAGCAGATAAGAAAGGCCTCTACCTGAGGCTGCAGACCCACTGCATGTGTGGGGAAGCAAAGATCTTCATTATAAGTGATTGCACAGGCACTGTCCATTAGGGGCCCACAATTCTCATCATAGCTACATCCCACATAGTGCTTTCAGACTGCTAAACTGGGGTTAGGAGCAAAGAAAGAGAGTTCATAACTTTAATTAAGCATCAGAGCACATTCCAATACCAGGAAAGACTTCAGGAATTTGGGGCTTTTTGGTTTCGAGAAAAGACAACAAACAGAAGAGGCAACAGAAGTTTACAAAATTAAACATGAAGCAGAAAAATTAGCTAGAGGGAACTATCATTCTTTCTCCCATAATACTAGCATTCATATGCACACAATAATATTAAAATGGTTATCATTGTAATGTTTAAACAGCAACATAATTTGGTGCACTGTAAACGTATTGTATAGGAAGGCATGGTTCACATGCCCTCTTCCTGTTATTATTGCTTCCTGTGTTTAAGGCTCTGAGAGTAAGCCTAGCAAAACTTAAGCTCTGGTTGTTACTTGCCTTAGGCCTTCAGAATGGGGCAGGTTAGAAAGCAAGGGAAGGAGAAACTAGTATGCAGATGCTTGATTCTCACCCCCCTATCTAATCTATTGTTCTCATGAATGGTACAGGAACATATATTTTTCTTTATCTCTTTCCCCACTGGACGGCTGTGGTTTCTGAAGCAACAAAATAATTTCCCTAAAGGGCAGTCAATACATTGCTGCAACCTTTATCATCTTTAGCAGGGAAGCATGGTTTTAATTTTTCAGTGTTTGATCCCCTTGGCTTTCAAGACACTGATAGCAATAGGGACTGTTAAGATCAAATAAAGAGCAAATGCTTTGGGGTGGGGGTTGGGGGGGAATCCCCAGCAGAACTTGTTCTTCCAAGTTTTTCTAGGGGGAATGGCTGAGATAAAAGGCAGACATGAAAACCAAACAGTTAGTAGCCACCCAAGTTTGTTCACAGATTCCATATGCTGACTATACTGCAAGAGTGGGGCTGTGGCTCTGTAGTAAAGTATCTGCTCTGTGTGCAGAAGGTTCACTCCCCAGCATCTCCAGGGAAAAGGATCAGGAAGGGGGTGAAACAAAAGACTTCAGCCAGAGATCCTGGAGGGCCACTGCCAGTCAGAGTAGACAGTACCAACCTTGAGCCAGTTTGGTGCAGTGGTTAAGTGCACAGACTCTAATCTGGGAGAACCGGGTTTGATTCCCCACTCCTCCACTTGCAGCTGCTGGATGACCTTGGGCACACCATAGTTCTGTCAGAGCTGTTCTCTCAAGGACAGTTCTCTCAGAGCTCTCTCAGCCCCACCTACCTCACAGGGTGTTTGTTGTGGGGACGGGAAGGGAAAGGAGTTTGTAAGTCGCTCTGAGACTTCGAGTGAAGGGCGGGGTATAAATCCAATTTCTTCTTCTTCTTTTTCTTTTTAATTGTCTGATTGAGCATAAGGCAGCTTCATGTGCTCATGTGGTTGGTGGGCTCCCAGTACATATGACTGTAGCATGTGAAAAGGATTCTTTTGCTCATCTTCAGAAGCAAAAAAATAAAAATAAAATCCTGATTTAGAGGATTAAGTTAGGGATGCCAGCCTCCTGGGGATCCCCTGGAATTACAGTGCATCTCCAGACTAAAGAGCCTGGAGAAAATGGATGCTTTGGAGGGTGGACTCTGTGGGATTGTACCCCCACTAATGTCCCTGTCCTCCTCAGGTTCCATCCCCAAATCTCCAGGAGTTTCCCAACCTGGATCTGGCAACCCTACCCCCCCCCATCCCCTGCTGGTGGCTGGTGGGGACCTGGCAAACCTAAGTTTTGTCTGTCTGATTTTAATATACAGACTAAAAATTCTGTTCCCCCCATCTGATCCTTCCCTGCAGAGGTAAACACAAAGTCCTGACACCGGGAAGCCTGTTTGCTGGTCTCTGTTAACTCCAGACAGTAGCTTTGTTTATAAGCCCTTGTTGACTTTTCTTCCAGCTTAGTATAATTAAGTACACTCAAGGCAGCTGGCGTAAATTCACTCCTGATTCTGAGTTAGGTGTTTGTAACAGCCTTTCCCATCCATTGGGTAGAGGTAAACTAGGGTATTAATGAGTGGCAGATCTAAAAGGAGTTCATAATCAGAAACATTTTCTATCTTGCCGCCTCCACATCAAAGTGTTTCTAAGGCCAACCATCTTCCAGAGGTCTGCTTCCAAATTGAAATGAATAGTATATGTTGTGGCATCCGCTGAGGAATGATATAAAGAAGAACACAGAGTCAGGAATTAAGCCAAATGTGAAAAATGAAACAAAACCAAACAGGCTGCCCATTTTAGTGCACCAAAAAATGGATGTTTGAGGCTGTGTTCCTCTTCTGGCTGAAAAGTTAAAAATACAGCCAGACTAATATAACTGAATTATTCTATTAACATAGAACTGTAGGGTACTTGACAGTTGGAAATTGAAAGCCGGTACAATTTAGTGGATAAATTGCCTGAACTGGACTGGGAAAACCTTATTTAAATCCTATTTGGACATGGGGCAGCCAATCATGTGGGGGGGGACCAATCACTTAGGTCTTTTAAATATGGAGCAACAATGTGGTGGGAAGGACCTACAGCTGACCATTGTAGTAGCACCAGCTGACCATTGTAGTAGCACCATGTGATGAAAGTATGGAAAAAATGATCCCCATAGTGTTTAAAAGAGATCTCAAGCATCATGAAGGTGTTCAGGATTTCCATTATTAGACATCCGCAAGTGATTATTCCTTATCATGAGGATTATTGTTTCATGTATTACATATCTTCTTTCTTCCAAAGAATATTTTATTTTATTTAGATATTTATATTTCACTTTTCTCCCCAATGGGGGCCCAAAGCAGTTTACAACATCATTCTACCCTTCTCAAAACAAGGATAATCCCTTTCTTTTAAAAAAAATTCCTCCTAACTACCTTGTGATGTAGGCTGCAACCGGCTCATGGTTGAACAAACATTTGAACTTAGGCCTTTTTATTCCAATTCTGGCACACTATTCACTAAATCACACTGAATTTGGCAGGAGTCTGAAGGCAAGTATGACCAAGTACATGAAGCAAACAATACACCTTGCAGTATGCTAGCATGAGATATGTTCCTGCCTGCCACTGGAAATCCCCAACATCCCAAATCCAAACACTATTGATTTGTGTGAAGGGAACAGTCTCATACTGATACAGCTTGTCCGGCTTTCAAGCTTGGGTTTCTGTTTGCCACTGAAATCCTCCATACTGCAATCTCAGATTGGTCTAGAACTCTCACCTTCCCTCATTCTGTCCTGACTGTTTTAGAGTGCTCACTGTTATTATTAGGCCACAACTTTGACTGACAGAAGTTAAAAAATATTCCTTTTGCAAACATTTCTAGCAACCAGTATGTTTCCAGATGATGATATGCCAAATTTCAACTTCGTACTGTGTTGTGGATGTACATGACAGCTGTGTCAATCAGTGGATCAAGTAGGCTAGAAATGTGTTGTTTATCATTTTTAAGATTCCTGTGATAAACAGGGAATCCATGTGAATTTTTGTCTTCATTTCAGTTGGTGCCATCACTGCAAACTAAAGGTGGATCCTCCCTTGGACAAAACAGATTATTAATTATTTAGATCAGTCCTGTACAACTTGTGACACCCCCCCCCCCCCCAGCTAAAATCAGCTAAAATAAGCTATGCTAAACCTAGTTTTGTTGCTTGTCTTGGACTGCAATAACAAGGGGGGTATGTGCGTGTGTGTGTGTGGTCAAACCCCAAGCAGGCCATAATACATGGTCAGTGAAGCTGTGTTTGACTTGGTTAGTCACAATTCACTCAATTCACTTTTTTTAGGCCTGTCTCATCAAATCTGTTATTCTGGCAAATTCCTCAGACCAGAGGGGAAAAATAACCTCAGAACCCAATAAAGTCACCCAGCCTAGGCTGAGTCCAGCCGCCTTGGGCAGAGATTGGCTGTGGAATGCTGCTGGGGAGCTGTGAGACATTCTGTTCCTTAAGGCACCAGCTCCCTAGAGCCTTTCATATGCTGCTGCTTCTCCTAGGTTTACACAGCCTCCCTATTACTCCTTAATTCATAGATCTGTGTGGCTAGTCAACGGCACAGGAATTATAACTGGTATAGGGAACAAGAATTTTTGTTAGTCCTGAACCACAGCATGCTGGGTAAAGGAGGCCCTGGCTATATAGCATAGTCTATCCCTGCCTGGCTACTCTATGCTCTTATTTATGTGTTGCATTTATACGCCAACTTTCTTCCTTCATATACCTTGAAGTTGCATACATAGGACAGGATTGGACAGATCCATGGAGGATACGTCTATAAGCAGCTAAGGGAACCTTCATCTTCAGAGGCAGTAGTAAACCTCTGAATACCAGTGAGTGCTAGGATGCAACATCAGGGGAAGGCCTTGGCCTCTATGCCCTGTAGCTGGCCCTTCAGAGTAACTGTTTGGCCACTGAGTGAAACAGGATGCTGGACTAGATGGAACACTGGTCTGATACTGCAGAGCTTTTCTTATGTTCTTAGGAGATCTCCCATCCAGTCACAGTCCCAGAACGACTTGTTGTTTGCCAGGCTGCTGAATGATGTACCTCCTAGGCTTCCTCTTGAACCCAGCATGCTATGCTATGCTGCTACCTGTCCAAAGGTAAGACTGTAGCAAGTGAGAGGGGTGATATATAGCAAGGGTGGCCAAACTGTGGCTCGGGAGCCACATGCGGCACTTTCACACGTATTGTGCGGCTCCCAGTAGGGTGGCTGGGTAAGCGAAGGGGCGGCATGCCTCCCCAATCAGTCTTCCCTTCCCCAGCCAGTGTTCCCCGCCCTGGGTAGGCTTGAGGTGGGGGGGGGAGCAGAGAAAGAAAGCAACTTTAACTTTAAATGCATTCTCAAAGCCCCAGCCCACCTACAAATATCAGTGAATAAATAAATATCATTATCGATATCTCTTTTCAACCCCTTTTGTTTTTATTTTGGCAGTCTCATTTAATGTTAATAACAAGTAAATCTGCATATTTTTCCAATAAAAACATGTGTAATATTTGTTCATGTCTTGTGGCTCTCAAACATCTGATGTTTATTCTATGTGGCTCTTATGTTAAGCAAGTTTCCCCTTCCCCCCCGATATATAGTAAAGTGTCTACAAAGAGAGGTGCTTTCTCATACTGTGGCTTGACTTGTGACATAATTGCTAGGAAGGATTGCCATCCCTGCACAGTTACCTCACTAGTGGATGCTGTGGCAGTCAAGAAAATTAAGTGGCGAGCTGGACTCCGGTTCTTCCGGAGAGGACTCTCTGACAGAGCAAGGGGCAGCCGCTCCAAAAAGTCCTTATAAGCTGCGGAAGAGACGAGGAAAGAAGTAAAGGCTGAAGGACTCTGAATTGTGCCTTTGAGAACTCTGAAAGGGGATGATTGGGGGGTACTGTTTCTAGACAGTTAAATTTAAGAGTTAAAGAAAAAGAAAGTAATACAAATGTTTGACTCAGTTTATAATAATCTAAGTGAAGTGAAGATTTGCTGTAACTAAGCTAGTGAAGATCTCCTCTCTTGGGTTTTTAGTTAGTAGTGGGTTCTTTTGCTTTATCCTATATATGTAGTCCCCCCTTCCTTTTTTTCTGTAGTAGTTTTGTAGTTTGATAAAAAATAATAAAAAATCCCCTCCGGGGGCTCAAAAAAAGAAAGAAAGAAAAGAAAATTAAGTGCAAAGATGGTAATATAGTTTGAGTGGAGAGTAACAGCCAATTCAAACTATCAATGAAGGAAAAACTGATATAATACTCTAACAGCATTTGAAAATACATCTGAGGAAAGATCAACAAAAATATGATAGACTCAGGATACAGTTGGAAAGCACATGAAACAGCAGCTTCACTGAAGCTAAACAGACCTTGATGGGGGGTTTCCTGGGAACTTTATGAACATGCCTTGAGTTCCAGGAGAGAAGAAGGCAGAATATAAATGTAACATAATAATAAAGCAAGAGAGAACTGTTGTAAATTAATCGTACATTAGTCTCTAACCCCACACAGAAAGCGATAAATATACAATATGTTTGGGAAATAAAATGACAGAGGATAATTCTTTTATTGCTGGTGGACTTGCTCAGTGGTCACAGATATCAAGCAAATTCATTCACTTTGATATAAGACTAAAATTTTGGGACAAGAAAGATTTCCTGAAATGTATGGGTAAAAGAGGGTTATAAAAAGCCAATGATAAATTTGAAGAAAAATGAAAATAGGTTTTAAAAAATTAGTTTTAATGTATCAAAGGAAGTTCTTCTGCCATATTATAGGAAATATATGTGATATGGGTTTTTTTTCCTATTGAAGATTAGGAGGTTTCCCTTATACCTTTACTGTGTTGATATAAGTACCTATTTACAGTGCTGGTTCTCTGGCCACCATACCAACTGCTTGATGCAACACAATAAAGAGAGCTCCATTCCACCACAGAGGATCAGCTCACTCCCAGCCATCAGCGATGCAGGATCAGTGACTGCCAGTGGCTCAGTCCAAGCTGAGTGTATTAGGCATTGCCCAGGGGCTTGTCTCAGATCCTTCTGGTGGCATCTTAGGTGGAAGCAAAGTATGTACCTTGTCTGGGGTTTTGAAATATCTTGAACTGGCCCTATTTATAATATAGCTGTAGGAACAGGTCCTACAAGTACCTCTGCTCTACCAGGAGCAGAAGGAATTTACCCAGATGGAAAACGTCTCAAGTTACTAGACCCTAAGGAACAAATCACTTCTCCAACCTTACTCCAGTCCTCCCCACAAAAGAAAGCAACTCCTTTTCAGAAGCTTGTGTAGGTATATCACTTGAGTTCTTCTAGATACTAAAGTATGTCATTTTGAATAATAATGAACTGGAATTATTTCCGTAAGGAAGAAAGGCAGCTAATAAATGTCTTAAATATGTCTGAAATACCTAATTCAAGCTTGTTAGCAAATAGTTTACACAGTGTACTTAAAAGTGATGAACAGACTACAAACTTAATTGAATCTGGCCTCATTTGAAAGAAAACAATTCCACTGCCCTTTTTATTTACCACTTCTACCTTGTGGAAAATTTTGACCTCTTGGCTTTAGAGGATTCCAAAGAGTTCATTGTTTATGGCCCTTTTGTTGCTAAATTGTTGCTAAATGCTTTTCATTATCTTGCTGTATTTTATGAACAATATTAACTCCAAATCTCATTATGGCTATAAACTGTGCTTGTGACCCTCGTCTTGTCTGAACATTTTGCATGTTCTTATTTCTTTTTCTAAGTAATGTAATAATATAAAACTAACATTATTTGGACAGTGTAGGTTAGACAGTGTTATCGATGCAATGAACATGACATTGAGAAACTCCAGAGGATGGGGGAAGACAGGAGGGCCTGGCGTAATGTGGTCCATGGGGTCACAAAGAGTTGGAATCGACTGTACGACTGAACAATAACAAGATTACAAGTATTCTTCTTTTTCCGTTTTCTTTCCTCCCTTTCAGTATTTTGTAAAATTTGAAATTGTTTGATTATCAATGAAGACATCAAAATGAAAGATTTGATACGTTTTATCAATGGAATGATTTGATATAGAGCAACTATATGAGGGATGATGATGTGGTTTGATATACAGTCTGATTTGTATCTTGATTCTGTTGCACTGATTTGTTTTTGTTGTGAATTAATTTTTCCTCCTAGCAGTAAACTTTGATTTTAGCAAATAAAATATCGACCAGTTTCCTGGATTAGCTGTTAAAGGTTCACATACAAAGTTTTCAATAAACATGTAAAATCTCCCAAAGGTGAAGAGAGAAAATGAAAGAATCTTATCACTCAAAACTCATCCAATATCATATTTAATAGACATTCAGTTTTGAAAGATTATTACCTTTTAAATGTACCAGCATCAGAACTAAAGGATATGTTTGGTCACAGGGACGTGTCTTATAACAAGAGTTTTCCAGACATCCGTACAAGGTGGATTTTATGAAAGTCTACAGCTGCTCTTCCATGTCTCCAGCATGCTTATGATTCATTCCGGGTTCGAAAGAGTTCATCCAGGAAGACAAATCTTTGATGTCTAAATTAAAGTTGTGATAACATCAGAGATTAACTGGTATCTTCTAACATGAAAACAAAAGCATGATGAGATGAAAAAAGGCCCTTAGTGTTAAGGTCTTTCTTTGGTCAATAATAATAAGGTCTTTCTTTGGTCTAATAAATGCTTATAACTAAAAAGGGCAACACCCTAATTTCCCAGCCTAGCCTGATCTCATTGGAGTTTGGAAGCTAAGCAGGGTCAGCCATAGTTTGTACTTGGCTGAGAGACTACCCGGAAAGACTGGGGCTGCTGTGTAGAGGAAGGTAATGACAAATCACCTTCACTCATCTCCTGCCTTGGAAACCCCATAAGATGGAACTTCATGGAGTCACCATAAGTCAGTTTTGACTCAATGGCACATAGTGTAGAAGAAGCACCAAGAGTGGGTTATATTGGAGGAGAAGGCTGGTTAATGCTCATCTTGGATGCTGAGCTATGAAATCTTTTAAATCAGCAATATGGAGAGAATGAACAAAAATTATACTTTACACTTCTATTTTTCCTGTTCTCTCCTTCTCCATCTCACACATACATAGAACTGGGCGTCACCTCAAGAAACTAAGGAAGTGTTTCTTCACACAACACATAATTCACTTACAGAGCAGTTTGTCACAAGATGTGTAACAAAAATGCAGTGTGGTGTAGTGGACCAAGAGTTCGACTTGAATTGGGATTCTAATCTTTGCTCAGTCATGAAGTTCAGTGGAAGAGGAAGAGGTTTGATATCACTTTTCTGTCATTCTCATGTTATCTCCTGGGACTATTCTGAAGATAACGTAGCATACTGAACTCCTTAAAGGAAGGGTCAGATCCAAATGTAATTAAGATATAGGGATGGCATCTGGCTTAGCTGAATAGTTTTAAGGACTTCATGAAGGGTGCCATGATATCTAAAATCTTTAGAAGCCATGTGTTCATCAGATACCAGAAATAAACATCCAGGAATGACTGATACCTTCACTCTCCCCTGGTTGGCTACTGCTAGAGACAGAATGACTTCAATTGTCCTTTGGTCTGATCCATCAAGGCAGGTCATATGTTAAGAACACAAGTAGAGCCCTGATAGATTTGACCAGTGTTCCACCTCATCCATCACCCTGTTTCACACAGTGGCCAACCAGTTGCCCAGGAGGACCAAACAAACAGGGCATAAAGGACCAGAAGCTGCCTTTGAAGCGGCCTCTGTATACGGAGGCTCCCTTCCCTTACCAGGGCGAGTAGCCACTGATGGACCTCTCTTCTATTTAAAGAAGGTTAATTACTGTCCTTAATTGTGGAAAAAGCTAAAGCAAAAGTTCCAATTTTGCTGTCAGCATGTAGTCTTTAAAACAGACTCCAGCCTCCCCTTCTGGCCTTTTCTTACTTTTACTTTGGCCTATTGACATTCCTGCTCCTAAACCACCTCAGGTTAAATTGTGATGCAAAGTACCAGGCTAAACAAGCTCTTTCAGTAAGGTAATGTTTGCTCCATTATCTGATAAGAAAGCTTCTAGGTGGAAAAGACTCCATTGTGTGCTTGATGGGAGGTTTTCCTTTGCTTATGGTGTGAAGGCTCCTAATCCAACACTAAATTGGTTCTGTGATTAAAAACTACGTGGATAAATAGCTGTTAGGTGTCTGAAAACAATGCCAGCAACCCAGGGGAATTCTAACCCTGAAGACTACTCTACCTCCAAGAGGTTGATATAGCCACCTTATTCACACCATGAAAAAATCAGGAGGGCTTTGCAGTAACTTGCCTCAAGGGTGGCATTTAATAAGATTGTAAATGTGTTTCCACATATAACACCAAAAGTGATGTTGGTATTGGCAAGTTTAAATGCTGCTAAGGCGTACAATATATATATATTCAAATTCCTGTTCTGCACTGTCAGCATTTACTTGGTGTTCCAAGAGCATAAGAGTGATTTAAAGGCACTTTGGAGTACAATGTATGAAAAGACCCTCAGGGCTGGATTCAAGAATTGTGGGTGGAGAGAGTTGGAGGAAACAATCATGTAGCTTTCCCCATTCTCAAGCAATCCCCTACATCTCTAAAAGGCCACTATTGGGCATGGGGGGGACTTTCCGAATAATATGCAATACAGGACTGGGAGGGGGCAAGCAAGAAGGGGGAAATCTGCTGAAATTACCACCTTTGTTCTTGCACAAGCTTTAACAAGGCTGAATGCAGCCACATTTTTTGACTTAGTCTTATTTAATTCCCCTCCTTACTACAACTCACACCTCACATGCCTCTTGTCCATGTAGGTCCCATTATCCTTTTTTTTTTTTGGTAACTTTTATTTTCATTTTCCATAGTTATACATCCACTTACATATTTCTCCTTATATACACTGGAGTCTAAAGTTCCCACCTTAAATTAATCCAGTCATACAGACGCTTCTATCTTTCCACAAAGATATTATCCTCTTTTCCTTGAAGTGTTAGACTTAATTTATCCATCTCCCCCATTTCCAATAATCTACAAGCTATTTCTTCTCGTGTGGGTATATGATCTTGTTTCCAGTATTTAGCAAACAGACTTCTAGCAGTTGTAAGTATATAAATTATCATATATTTATCTTTCCACTTATAACTTTCCGGTATCATATTTAACAGAACAATTTCAGGTAACAAATCAATTTTGATATTTGTTATTTCTATAATAATATTCTGTATCATCTTCCAATATCTACACACCTTTTCACAACGCCACCACATGTGGAAGAAAGTTCCAACGTTATTTTTACATTTCCAAAAGTTTTTTTTATAACAATGGATTACATTTAGCTATATCTTATCTGGTGACCAGTACCACCAATGATAAATTTTATATATGTTTTCTTTATCATTGATACTTGTCATATATTTTACCAATTTCCACGTACTTGACCATTTATCTATACTTATATTGTAACCTATATCCCTCGACCAAGATATCATTGTTGGATTTACTGTATCTTCTTGCATACGTTCAGTTAACAACAATCTATATATCTTCTGTATCATTTTATCACTTGTTGAAAGCCAGATCTTATCCAGTTGTGTCTTGGTATCTTCAAACCCTATTATCACGTCTTTAGAATATCTAGATTGTAATTGTATTGTTTCCCACCAGGTCAGCTTAATCTTATGTAAAGATAATAGGCTCTCCTTTGATGTTAATTTATTATTCTTATCTAATAAGGTATCATAACTTTCTCTATTGCATGCATTGATGAGGGAAGGTTTGATAAATGCTTCCAGTGGGGATACCCATCTCGGTATCTTAGTATACTGTCGTTCTTTGATTTCATTCCATACCCCCCCCAATAGCTAGCAATCCCAAACAGTCCAGTGGAGCCTGAGCGGTGGTTGTTACCTTCTGACACAACTTCTGGTGATGTCAGGGGGTGTGGCATATGATAATAAGTTATGCTAATAAATTATGCTAATAAGCTCCTGCACCTCTTTTTCTACGAAATGACCCCTGCTCAGTTTATATATATAAAGAAAAATCAAGTGTAAACTGTACACAGATTGTATGTGCTTTCATTGTAACTTGTGAACAGGACTACTATTTTAGTCAAACCTACATTACAAGGTACAAGTGTGATAAACAGACCTGATAATGATTAGTGCATTGCATCTTCTTGAAACTATGTTGTCTGAAGGAGCTATAGGTTTGTTATTATAATGGGATGATATAAACAATGGTCTTGACAGGCAACTATGATCTGATTTGAATGACAACAACAATAATAAAATGAATAAGAATAATTGAAAATAATTACAGGGGTTCTTGAGTTTATTCTCCTTTTAGGTACTATTGGAATTTTGACAACTAGCAGTAGGTGCTACCACAAAACAAGGGCAGAGCCAATCCAAAACAGCCAGTACATTGAAAACAAATGGGCAAGATTTTATAATTGGTTGAACGACTATAATAAATGAACAATATCGACATGAGAATAAATAATAAAAGGTGTATCTAAACACAATGCAAAATACTTTTTAAAATACACGGTGATGAAGATGAATAATATTTTAAATAGTTAATGTATGAGGTAATACAAAAGTTAAATCAAAGATGTATATGAAACCCTGGATTGTATGTGTTTATGTTTGTTTGTCTGTTCGTCTGTTATAAAATAAAAACTTTCAAAACAGCCAGCATAGAGGTGAGCCAAGCACAAAACTGCTGCTGCTGTGAAGAGGGCAGGGCCAGTGATGGTAGGCTGGGAGGTTCCATACCAGGTGCCCTCCAACAACAAAGCCAGCTGATTCTGAATGAGAGCTCCCTGCAGATGCAGCGGTGCCTTCTTGGCTGTTCTGAAGCTCCTGTGGACACAAAAGAAAGCCAGATTTGGCTCTTTGTTTTTGAGAAGAGATGCTGGTCAGTTTCAGTTTCTAAAGAATGGAGAGAGCTTATTCCCCATGGAGCCACAGGGAGAAAGAGAGGGAGATTTACCAAGCCCAGAGACATAAGAAAAGCTGTGCCTGTGGCCAAGCAGAAGGTGCACAGCTGTGACATACCTGCTTGAGATTTGTTCTGTGTTTTGCGTCAGTCAGCTGGTAGGGAGCAGTGCAAAGGTGCCCTTCCTCCCATTGCATTAGAAACCCTTTGGATTTAATCCTCAAGGCTGAAAAGGCAAGCAGGCACCAGGAAACAAACCTGTGGGCACCGTGCCACTCATGGGCACATGGGGCACCCCTGTGTTTAATTATAATTAGACATGCTCGTATATTACAGAACAAAACATATCATTAAGAGAGAAACTTTGGAACCAAAACTCATTGAAAAACATATCATAACTCATCACCAGAAGCTTATCTGAGTAGTAGATCTTGACAGAGTTAAGTCAATGGCATGCAAATATTGTAAATATACAATTTTACAAACCTGCCCCTCAAGAGAGAGTTTTTCTGTGGGTGGGCCTGACTTACAGTCATTACATTTTACTGCCTCGGTAATTACTAACCCTACCAGTTATTACTCAGGACACTACTAGAGCCATTGTCAGCTCTCCATCCTCTAATCTTTTATTTAAAACAGCCATGAGGAAGGAGGTGGGGTTTCTACATGGATCAGGGCCACGGCACACAGCAGCACACTTAACCTTTCCCCGTTGTTTTTGTTTTCCCTGTAGAATTGCTATGAGCCATAATGGGGAGAAGAGACAGTTCACCTGCCTTTTCCCCTACTGAAGCTAATAGTAGCTGGAGGGAGGAGAATATCACATGGGACAGGGTCAGGCACCCTTAATTTCAGTATTGAATGGATATGTGAAGGAGATGGAAAGTTCTATGAATACACTGCTGTTCTGCCAGTGTAACAGTAATAGCAGTGGTTGAATGGCACTTCTGCTGGCAAAGAAAGGGGTGGCAGTTTCTGCCAACGTCCCCTTTCCACTACAGATCTTCACTTTGTCCTATGCTGTGATTGAGGTTGTCTTCCCCTTCCCAACAGAAGGGCTGCCACCTTCCAGGTGGGGCCTGGAAGTACAATTGATCTCCAAACTACAGAGATCAGTTCCTCTGGACAAAATGGCAACTTTGGAGTTTAGGTTCTTTGGAGACACACTCCTGCTGAGGTCCCTCTCTTCCTTGCCTTCCCCAGGTACCAACCCCAAAGCTCCAGAAACTTCCCAAGCTGGAGATCCCTAGGGGGGGGGGGCTCTCTAAGGGCTGCAGTAGGAACAAGGGGGTGAGGAAGTCAAACTCCATAGGCTTTACAGCAGTACTTAAGATAAAATACACCATAAAATTGTTCAACTGCCATCGAAAATTGAAAAAGAAAACAGTTCACTGATGGATTCCTGGTCCATTGTTGGGATCTGGGGCATGCAATAAGGAAATAGGTTTAATGCTGGTGAAAAGTATATCCTCAAGGAATTAATTATGGAGCAGCATTATTTTATAGGACAATGTTGCAAAAAGGGTATAAGAAGATGTATACAGAAGGTGTGTGTCAGTGAAGCTGAGAACAATTAATTAGGAGCTTAGACTCTGTCAAGAGGCTAAACTCCTAGCAGAGTCTCTCAAGGAGGATGGTCAAGGATGAGACACCAAATTAAGATGCACCCACCCCTTCAGGGATCAATGGCCACATCAGCAGAAGAGAACAGACAGTTCCATTGGTGAGGGGGATGGGAGAATCCTTGAAGGGTAGCTTCTGGGCGGCAGCAGTAGTGGAAGATGGCACTGGTGTAGGACCTACCATAGACAATGGCAGCGCTTTTTCCAGCTATTGCACAGAAGCAGGCAATGGTTAAAGAAGAAAGTGCCAAAGCAGGATTACAGCTCAACAAAAGTAATGACTACTGGGAACTTACACAACTTTTAAGGCTGACAAAAAGACAAATAAATGGGTTCTAGACCAAATCAAACCTGAACTCTCCCTTGAAGCTAGAATGACTAAACTAAGGTGATTGTACTTTGGTCACATTATGAGACAAGTCACTGGAAAAGCTGAAGGAGCAGGAGAAGAGGAAGAGTAGAAGACCCAACATGAGATGGATTGACTCAATCAAGAAAGCCTCGGTCCTCAGTTTGCAAGACCTTAGCAAGGCTGTTAATGATAGGGCATTTTAGAAGTCATTTTGGAAGTGACTTGATGGCACTTAACATATCCACACACACATACAAAAAGATATAGCTCAGAGGGCATTAGCAGACTCCTCAACATATACCTGGAACCATTGGCTGATGGCTTAATAGCTCTGGTATATTTGTAACACAACCACTTGCCAGCTCTGATCATAATAGTCTTTCTAACTCAGTCATAATCCTTTCCTCCCTGAGGTGTTCTGAGATGGTACGCACACTACTCATGAAGCAGCTCTCATGCCTAGTAGATGTATGTGAAGGAGGCCCCTTTTGCATGTATGCCTATATTCCTGTTATATTTTCCCATGTAAATCTGTTAGCTATCCCACTGAAATTTCTTTTATGGAGTATCTTCCATCCTACTAGTATGGCGGTGGTCACACTACCACTCTGCAGATGCTTTGAAGCTTTGATGCTTCAAAGTGCTGTTTCTATGGCTTTGTTTCTAGTGTACAGAGGAAAACTACATCCAAATTGCTTGAATTCAAGGCTGTTACCAAAAATGTTTAACTCACCACCCCACAGCCTGGTGTTTTAGGATGTTTTCAGCAGCAAGCAAGTACCAGGAGGTGGCGCTTAATTGGTAGCTACTTGTTTGTCTTTTCACTGTATAGAATCTCATGGGCCAATTCTGCCTGCATGCATAAACACACGCCTGTGAAAGAGTGGGAGTGAGGACAAGGGTTGTAGTTGAGGTGTGTGGACTATGCTCCCAGGGCACTGAATGCATTGTTAAGCCCTCACACAGTTCTGGTGAGAGCTCTTTATTACTCACATATTATCTTCACTCTGACTTGATTGTTTTTAGCCTGTGCTTTTAGCATTAGGCTTCAGGGCCAAACTGATCCTCATTTCACATTGAAATCTCATTAAAAGGCATTGGAATGGAGCTGGCGGCTATTTCTGTCTTCTAATGTGCAGAGAAGCATTTGTATCATGAGTGACTAACCATGGGTCTCAGGGTGAATGATAATTTATCACTTGGTTGAAAAGCAAACAGCTGTAAATCTGGGTGAGGAGGAATCCTGCACATTCTTCTGAGGGTCATGCACACATATTATCCAAAAACCTTTATGTCTGCTCAATTAATAGATAGTATATTGAGTCTAGAGTCTATGAGTAACTCATAAGAAATACTGCTTAGGAGACTTTAATGTATTAAAGTTAAAAAGGCAGGGGGAAGGGGAGAGAACCCGGAGGGTGTTGGATGGAGCTTCATGTTCTTCATTCAGACTCACTCTACAAGTTATTTATCAAATTTCCACCCTCTTTTAATTACCGCTTCAATTAAAATAATATTGCATTTAAATCAAGACCATATTTTTGATGGGAGTTCGGCTTCACTTTTGGCATCTTCAACTTGTCACTAGAAATTTATTATGATTTTAATAACTGTTCAAATAGAGAACTCATCAGAAAAGTCAGCTGGGAAGTTTTTTGGTTATATGTGTATCTATATTATATTGATAAATAAATGCAATACACATATTTTATACTGATAGCTGAATGACCTAGTTAATTTTCTACCTGTCATATGCGTGTGCCTAAATTAGAATTTGGCCAAATGCTCATATATGTATATATACATTAAGTATGTTTATACAAGCTGTGACGGATTGCACAGAAAAGCAGGTTTTTAAAAAAATTCTGCTTGTATCAGAGAGTCAGGGAGTTCAAGAATTAATCTTCCCTGGAGAGAAGAGCTTAGGTGATTGGCTGCTTACTCTCTGTTTGGCCAGCATCAGCTGAGAGAGAAAATAAAACAGCTGATCTGCAGGGAAAAGAGGTCTTTCATCTTTTGGTCTTTCGCAATTTGGTCTTTCACTGTTCGGTTTTTGAAATCTATCGTCTGGATCAGTAGCCAGAGGGTTTGACTTCTGAGGGAAGAGACATTTGGGAGTCAATGTTTTCTGACAGGCAATGGTCAGAAAAGTACTTCTACAGAAAGAAAAAGAGAAACCCCATTGTCTAAATGTATTAAAGTGCTATGAGGGAGAATTTAGATTCTCAGCCAGAAAAGCTACAGAACAGCCTTATATAGACAAAGGATACTGGAGAAGGATTTGGCAGAAGGTCTGGGTAGTTAGAGTGAACTCCCGTACAAGCCAAATAGTAAAAGGTGTTATTGCTTCTTATGAACAAGGAGATTAACTTCCTGCCAGTGAAAGGGGTTGGGAAGAGAACCCTGGTCTGTAATAAAGGGGAGAAGCTTAGACACCTCAGGAGTTAATGAAAAACTGTATTATCTAAAGGAAAGCCTATAATATCTGAAGGAAGAAAATCAATAAGAATTGTGTTGTGCTGAATTATACTAAACAAAGTACCTCTCAAAGAAAGAAATAGAGAAAGCCTTGAAACAAAACTACAAATACACTGTTGTAAGAATTCAACTCTGTAAATATTAAAAATATTAAAAAGTCTTTACCTCAGCAATCTCAAAACCTTGACTATTCCATTTATACATATATTGTCTGCCTGTTTAATAAAATCTTTATTCTGTTTTTGAAAGTTAATTTGCCTCAAGTGCCATTTCTCAAGGGTTTAAAGAAAACTGGACATCTCCTGTATTTTCAGTAGAGTTCCTGAGCTGAGAAAAAGCCTAAACTAAATATCTAAACATTAGGGTGGGAGTGGAGAGTCAAATCTTTTATGACAAAGAATATATATATGCTACTGTAGGGCAACTCAGTCACTGAGGGGAACTGAAGATTTGGCAGGAAAAATTTGCCAGACACTTGGGGAGATACAGGGGTTATCATACAAGTATATTAATGAATAAGGCTGACCTAAACAGCCCAGACAAGCCATATCTTGTTAGATTTCAGAAGATGGATTGACCCCGGTCATACCACTTTGCTATGGTCTCTGTGGCTCTCTTGCCTTGAAAACTCTACAGGATTGCCATGTCAGCTGCAACTTGACTGTAATTTCCACTACCGCCACCAAATAAGTCTTGCAGTCATTCTTGCTTACTATGGAAAGTCACCTCATTTCCCCAGTCAAATCCTTGTTTATCTATTCATGAGATAGACTGTTATGAGGCAATAGCCCATAAAATATTTATGATGTAAATGCTTCAGGTTCCAGAAGTCTAGCTGACATGAAAGCCCATAATTTGAAGTTCTAACTCCAAAACTCATATGTGGTGGCAGTGGTTTGAGAAGATCATACAATCATCTATTAGAAAGCCAGACTGAGATCTTAGATGATCAGCAATTCATTCCACCAGTTGTTGTTGTTCAGTCGCACAGTCGAGTCCGACTCTTCGCAACCCCATGGACCAGATCACGCCAGGCCTTCTGGTCTTCCGCCGTCCTCTGAAGTTTGCTCAACTTCATGTTCATTGCATCTATGACACTGTCTAACCATCTCATCCTTTGCGGTCCCCGTCTTCTTTGACCTTCAATCTTTCCCAGCATCAGGGTCTTCTCCAGTGAGTGCTCCCTTCTCATCACTGCTGGTTTAAGTCTGAATTTTGCAATGAGTAGCTCATGATCTGAGCCACAGTCAGCTCCAGGTCTTGTTTTTACTGACTGGATAGAGCTTCTCCATCTTTGACTGCAAATTATACAGTCAATCTGATTTCGGTGTTGCCCATCTGGTGATGTCCATGTGTAGAGTCGCCTGTTAGGTTGTTGGAAAAGGGTGTTCGCTATGACCAGTGTGTTCTCTTGACAAAACTCTGTTAACCTTTGCCCTGCTTCATTTTGCTTTCCAAGGCCAAACTTGTCTGTTTTTCCGGTTACTTTTTGACTTCCTACTTTAGCATTCCAGTCCCCTATGATGTTGGTACTGACCTTTAAAGCCCTGACATATCTGAGGGACCTCCTTTCCCCATATGTGCCCCACAGAGCTTTGTGCTCAGCAGACCAGCATCTGCTGGTTGTCCCTCGGCCAAAGGACATCTGCTTAACCTTGACTAGAATCAGGGCCTTTTCTGCCCTGGCCCTGACCTGGTGAAACATGCTCCTGCCTGAGGTCAGGGCCCTGCAGGACCTATTACAGTTCTGCAGGGCCTGTAAAATGGAGCTCTTCCACCAGGCTTTTGGGTGATTGTTGGCCTCCCTTGCTGAATCTTTCCATCTTATATGGCCCATCTGAGAAGATCTATAGTATGGTTTATGGCCCAGGTGCTCCAGTTCTGAGAATATTGTATTTGTTAATTACAGTGCCATCTGTTCTCAACTCATATTCTTTGTTTTAACTATTTTAATTATTTATTTTCTGTAACTTTCTATATTTCTGACTGTTGTAATCTGCCCTGAGCCTGCTTGCAGGGAGGGCAGTGTATAAATTTGAAGAAAGAAAGAAAGAAATCCTGCAGTACCAGAATCTTAATGGGGTACAAGCTGAGTTACAAGCAAACTCCACTGATGTACGTGAAATGCACTCCAAAGCCATCCTGAACAGATTTTTTCTTGGAAATACGTCTAATTTCATGTGACTGGGTGCCAAATTAACATGAGATGTTTGTTTAAGGCTGAACATCCTTATTTGGAAGCAAGATCAATTGAAATCAATGGGACAGCCACTCAAAAATATTTAGAATTGGGACACATGGAGGAGCCTCTCTCTTCCTGCTCTTGCAGAACTGTTGAGCACTGCGAGGTGGGTGGGTGGAAGCTGGAGTAGGCAGGTCAAAGGAAAGGTCTCGTGGTCATTCGCAAGAAGGGAAGGGTCAGGTACCACATGGTTGTTGCTCTAGTATAGGTCGAAAGTGTGCATAGTGTGTGAACGATGTCATGTGCTTACCATGCATGTTCAAAGCATGAGCTTCCTATAGAAGGAGCTGAGCACTTCACTTCATTTTTATTCTCTGCTGGTGGCTCATGAAAAGCTGCCGCAGCAGGAGAAACCAATGAGGAAGCCTTCATTTATCACTCCTGTGGCAGCCACTGGCCATCAGTTGACCGCTGCAAGCCCCAGCCCACACATTCCCCGCTGTAGACTGGCCAGTCCACACGTTTCAGTCAGGTTATGAGGCCTAGTGCAATCATTGTACATTGCAAGGCCATTGTTAGCTGCCGCCGCCATAAAATAAGTGGCTACAAAACTGATACTGTTGGCTTAAAGCCCGCAGCTCACCCCTGCCCCCCGGCCTTCCTTCCACAATCCCCCTAGCCCGCCTTACAAGGTTCCTATGAAACTGGGAGGCAGGGAGCTCAGGCTGCGTCACCAGGCAGGGAGCTCAGGCTCCATCACCAGCCTTGGGTCTCGGTGAGAAAGGCGTACTCAAAATAACGGCCGTTAAAAGAAACCCGGGGCCCGATCTTGGCTCCCCGCAGGGAGTTTGTTAGATCGCGCTAACAAAGGACTCGTAGAGTGATTCAGCAAGTGATTCAGCTTTATTTAGAAGTAACGAACAAGCACTAACTCAGTAAGAAACCAGAACAGAAAACAGTGGGAGCTTATGCTCCTTTTAAACATAACCGGGCTAATGTAGCCACGCCTATTTACAAATAACAACCAATGAGATTGCTAGAATAAAGACCAATGGGAGTCTTTCCCTCCTAGGGAATGGTATCGTTCTGATTGGTCGCTGTTACGAAGCGACCAATAGGAAGTTCGTTCAGAGGAGCCCTGGTCTGGCTCGAAGCTTAACATGGGAGTCCTATGAGGTGATTCATGTAATCATTTCAATACATTACAGAGTTGTTGCAAAGCGGCCCAGGAGTGCCCTCTCTCTGGGTTGGGGAAACCCTCCCCCGTCTTCGCCAGGTCTCGATGGGAGGGCCGGCCTCCTCGCTCCTTCCCTCCCCGCTCCCGGTCGCGGCACGACCCCCGCGGCCCTTCCACCCTTTGTGCGCGCGGCCCTGCTTCCCTCCACCTTCGGGCGGCTCGAATGGCAGCTCGCGGCTCCCGCCTCGCCGCTCTCCCTTTGTGTCGCTTCTGGGGGCTAATTGCATTTGTTAATTAGTTGCTAACAGCATCGCAGCGCGGCCCTTGATGGATAAGCAGGCCATTAGCACTCAGGCCTGCAATTCACAGCCCCGGCGGGGCCGGACCGACCCCATGCCGAGCTTAGGCGTGGTAGATTTAGGCTCCGGGGGCACCCAGCCCGCCCTCGCCCCGGCGGCTCTCGCCAGGGACCTGTCCTCTCTCGTTTCCGAGCCACAGCAGCACAGACCCGGGGTGGGGCTGGGGATGAAAGAAACGAATCTAAGTTTGATATATTCCCTATAATGGGGGGAATTGCGAGCTTCCTCGACTGACAGTGTTATTACGGGTGATTAAAATCGGTGTCCTTTCTAGAGAGAGAGAGAAACGCAGGTCCAGCAACTCTTCTCTAGCACAGAACACCTTCGGTTTGATACAAACTGCCCCCCTCCCCCGAACTACGGCTCCCTCGAGTCTGGATGGGTCAGATTTGTGCGTATCTGGGACCACCCAAACTATCGATAAGAGTAATTCGTTGGCGTGAAGTGGGGATGTCAAACGCGCCTGTCTCCGTCCCTTGCCAGTGCAGCCATCTCTTTGCATATCTTGCGCCAAGAAGGATAACTATCCCAGGGATTCCCGAGTGGGACGATTGGTGGGAGGGGAAGCGTCATGAAAGCAGCCTGAAGATACCCACCTCCCTATACTGAGAAGAGCGGCAGTTCCAAACAGAGGACGCCGAAGATGGCTCGGGTGCACTTCCTGGATCCTTTCGATATTTTTTGGAATAATATCTTTGCGCTTACGAATTTGAATGCATGTCCTCCCTCCCACCCTCTCCGAACGACTCCATCTGTTGTCGTTGTTCAGTCGCACAGTCGAGTCCGACTCTTCGCGACCCCATGGGCCACATCAGGCCAGGCCCTCCTGTCTTCCGTCGTGCTCCGGAGTCTGCTCGACCTCATATCATCTATTAGCATATAGTGAAGAGTCGTGTAACGCCTTGGGGCTAACCGATTCCCAGGACGGTCCTATCAGCACTTTCCTGGGAGTAAGCCCCACTGAATAGACCTGAGTAGGATTCTGAACAGATCTGTTTAGGATGGGTGCAATTTCTTGCTTTCGAACTGCTAGGTTGGCAGGAGCTGGAACTAGAGACAGGCGCTCACCCTGTCTTGCGGCACCCGGGTCTTGAACCACTGAACTACTGACCTTCCACAGCCTGCAGTTCAGCATCTTAACCACTTGAGCCACCGCAGTAAGTAAGCCCCACTGAATAGACCTGAGCAGGATTCTGAACAGATCTGTTTAGGATGGGCTCCCTTTGTACTGCTATGAGCGTTGCTGGGGTGAAGTCCACCTCACCAGCTGCATTAATAGGAGTGGGCTACTCTGACAAATATCTGCTTGGAGTTTGATGGCACTGAACCAGGACTAACTTTGTTTTTAAATGGCTTCGTGGCAATCAAGAATCTGTGCAGCCCGATCGTATGAACGTGTACCCGAGGGAACTAAGTCCCAATGGGGTTTACTCCCATGTAGCTCTACAACCTTCGGTGAGAGCCGCAGTGATCAAGAGTGTAGATCATCAGTTACAGCGGAGAGAGCTTCATTAAAGCGGCCCTGAACTACCTGCCTTCCTATACTGAGAGGCAGGGCATGGGATAGCTAAGAGACGTCACATCTAAACCCGCCTGACATAAGCGACTGACTGGCAGCCCTTATTGTGCCTGCTGAAAGACGCATTTGCAAAATAGATACCTAAAGGAAAAAAAAAATGAGTTGGACCCTATTTAAGACAATGCGTTTCCCAAATAAATAGAAGAGCTGCTTAGAAGTGCTATAAACCGCATTTATGGCAGAGGGATCGTGAATCTGACGACCATAGTTCTCTTATTCCTTCTGGTTTATATTTTGGGGAGTCCGAAAATAAATATGAGGAAAAGAGGCAACCTTCTCTCCCTTTTCCATCCATCCGTCCGTCCATCCTTCCTCCCTCTCTGTTCTACCCACTTGCACGTCTTTCCTCGCATCGGTACTTAGACGCGGGTGCTGCTGCTGCCCCCCCTCCCCTTCTCTCCCACAGGCTTTTTGTATGCGACTGACACCGCGCTAGAGCTAGATGGGGGGATGAAGACACGTGGGCAAGCAAAGACACACCCACCACACAAACGCTGCCCAAATCCTGAGGGCTTGAGCGAGGCCGTTCAACAGCTACGAGTCTTCCGAGAATCACAGGTTTGAAATAAACCAGGAGGTCATCTAGCCTCACCCATCCCCAAAGGCAAAAACACCACACACACACCACACAAAGAACACACTGTGCGCTTTCACACACAAACACACGACACATCATCGGAGCCAGCGTTCCAGTGAAAAGAGGGCTGAGGATAGGGAAACGGACGATATCTGCTTTCCCCCTTTACACTTTCCTGCTCTCCAAGCCTTGCATGACTGCCGAAATATTTTATTTCTTTGCGGCGAAAGGGATGAAGGGCATCATCACCACACACGCAGCCGCCCTCCTACACGCGACCGCCTGCCCAACGCCGCTCCGTCCCGCAAGAAGGGCTCCTTTCATACCGTCCCATTCAGCACTGTCCTCTCGCCTACACCGTTATCAAGTGCGTTGCCGCCTATCGAACTGGAGCAGCAGCGTACTCTGGGAGTTGTAGTCTCCGCGGCCTTAGTTTCCTTGCTGCCAGCGGCGAGAAGAAGACTACGCTTCCCAGCTCCCCCCCGCTGCGGGTCTCCCTGTGCCACTGGCAAGCGCGAGCAGTCAATCAGGTGGCGTCACAATGTGTGCAGAGCGCTCGGAGATCCCCGCCCCGTTCCAACTCTCCTTTCCCTCCTCGCAGGGGTGCAGCTAATAATAAGCGCTCGAGGGGGGTTATAAAGGCAGGGCGGGAGGCAAGTGTCATGCGGGAGGCTCGAGTGGCCGAGGAGCAGCGCGGAGGCTTTGGAGCCTGAAGAGGCAGCTTCGCTGTGGGTTTTTTTTAAATTATTATTTAAAATATATAGGGATCTTTGCCATTGCTGCTGATCTGGAATGCTGCGGGGGAGATCGCAGCCAAGCTGATCCAGAGCAGCGAGAGCAGGGGACGCGGAGGGCGATGAAGCGCCGAAAGCTGGCCGTGGCAGCCGGCTTCTGCCTCTCCTTCTTGCTGGGCACTTTGCTGAACGTCTTGTTCATCCCGGCCTTTGATCCGCAGCAGCAGCAGCAGCGAACGGCGGGCGTCACGCACTCGCTGGCGGGCTCGCCTTCGGACGTGCCGGGGGAGGCTGAGCGCAGCAGCAGCAGCAGCAGCAGCAGCAGCCACGTGTCAGATTTAGCGCAGCAGATCCGGGAGCGCTACGAGGAGGTGCTGCGGTACCAGCGGCGGCAGCACCGGGCGGCGGCGGCGGCGGCTCCGTCCCGGCTGCTGATGAGACCCTTGGAACGGCGGCTGATGGACCTGGCCCCTCGGCGACTCGCCTCGTCCTCCTCTTCCTCGGAGCGGAGCCCGGCCAACCCGAAAGCGCCGCCGGCCGCCCGGGGCACCCCCTGGGAGCCCCGCGCCAAGCTGGAGGTGCCTCTCCGCCCGCTCCGGCTGGGCTGCCGGGACATCAGCAATGTGACCGACGTGCATTACCTGGGCTCCGGCTACACCAAGGCCGTCTACAAAGCTGTGCTCAACCGGAGCCTGGCGGTGGCCCTCAAGTCGGTCGACTTCGGCGGCCACGACATCGACCACTGCGTGAAGCTCTACGGAGCCCTGGAGGACTGCTACCGCCTGGCCTCCTACAAGATCCTCAAGGAGATGATCCTGTTGCAGAGGCTGCGGCACCCCAACATCCTTCAGGTACTGGAAGCGCCCTCTCTTTCTCTCGTCCGCCGCTCCAAGCGAGGCGGGGGGACGCGCAGGGTCTGAAACGGGTTTCGCACAAGAGTGGGGAAATAGGGACCAAAATAGGATTCGAAGTAAAAGCAAAACCGATTCAGCTGCATCTATGAGCGGGAGGGTTGCAGCAGGGCCCCCCAAAAAGAGCACGAGCAAAGAGGCCGTTGCATTATCAGGAGACAGCGTGATTTAGGAAGCCCTAAGAGAGCCGGATTCTCTTGGAATTGATGCCTCCCCCCCCCCACGTGTCAACTCGACGCAGAGGGCCCTTTACCCGTCCAAACAGACCACTGGGCCACGTGCAATCTCTGGCTGGCCTCGCTTCTTCCTCACCCAAGAATAGGGGATGTAGGTGTCGTAATCCTAAAGGGATTTGCTTACATGTAAATCCCCCTCAAGTAAATTGGACTGACTTCGACATAAACGTATTTGGGATCGGGTTACCAGAGGGTTGAAGTCAACAGCCGGTTAAATCCGGAGTATTTTCATGCGGCTTCATGCGAACATTCGTCCGGTGGGGATAAAGATCCCGGAGGACCTCGTAGGATCAGATGCTGAGTTTGTAATCTCGCGGAACTGGCTCCCCCCTCCCCCGTTACACTTAAGTGTTTAATGCCTGTACTGCAAGACAAGTCCCATAGATTTCCGTCGAGTTTTCTTCCAAGTAACTCCACTTATGATCCTGCTTCTAATCCCACGGGGATCTGAGATGTTACTTCAAGGTTGGCTGTTCATGCTTAGATAGTGGTAATACATAGTGCTAAACAGGGTTTACTCTCAGGTAAACGAGCTTTATGATTGGAGCCAAATAGTGTAATCCTAAACAGGTCTCCTCAGAGTCCTACCGGGGTCTACTCAGTGAGGCTTACTCCCAAGAAAATGTTCTCAGGACTGCACGCTGAGTCTTGCTTCAGGGGTTTGGAATCTGGGCCTGTCCCTCAGAGCGGCATCAGTCCTCATAGGGGGGTGGGGAGGATTGAGTCAGGCTTGATCCATGAGTATTGTCATCTTACTGAAAGGGCTGCCTTGGTCAGCACATCTAGACTGCAGATATTCTACTCTCGCATTTAATCCTGGTCTCCAAATAAGCGTGTTTAAAATCGGGAGTTTGGGGGGAAGGGGGAAAGTAGGAAAGCCAGGTTTTTTTAAAAACAACAACAACAATGAATAAAGATGTGAATGGTGCGTAAAGTGAGAGTTTGGAGCAGACTCCTTAAAATCTGGAGATGATGAGCAGATCAGTTTTGGATATATACAGAATTCTTCAGCGGGCAGAATATCTGGCTCCTGGTCCTTTGAGGAAGACCTCAAATAATCTGGGCCAGAAAAAAATTTCCTTTGGCCAAAAGGGGGAGGGGGCAGTGTTCCCTCTAAACTGAGTTAGTCTGAGCTAGCTCACAGTTTTTTAGCCTCCAGCTCACACATTTTTGCCTTTGCTCAGGAAGGATGGATCCAGAGCAAACTAATTTATGCAGCAGCCAAATCGCTCGCTCACAACTGTAATGCCAGTAGCTCACACAGTAGAATTTTTGCTCACAAGACTCCACAACTTAGAGGGAACATTGGCGAGGGGGGTGCAGTTTTTTAGCTCACTCACAGCTTTAATGCCAGTAGCTCACAAAATAGGAGTTTTGCTTACAAGACTCCATATTTTAGAGGGAGCATTGGTGGGGAGTGCCGGGCCTTTTACCTTCACGACAGCCCTGTGAGACAGGATATGGCCCAGGGTGGCCTAGTGAGGTTCATGGCACAGTT
>NW_015164236.1:255682-255885 GCF_001447785.1 Gekko japonicus
ATCCCAATTCTCCGTTTGTTTGTTTTTTCCCCCCTTGGCGGTGGCAATCGGTCTGCCCAGGAACGAAATATAAACGCCTCGTTTCTTCCGTCCCTGCCGGGAGAGAAGGACAGACGGGGTGGAGGGAAGAAATATCTTCCCCTCTATAAACAGCAGCAAGAGCCCTCGGAGAAGGGGGTCTCTGTTAGCAATTTTCACTCAGG
>NW_015164236.1:256077-264599 GCF_001447785.1 Gekko japonicus
GTTCACGTTTCTCTCTCTCAAGGAGACTCAGTAAATTCCCCACATTTGGGATTGTCTATAAAGTATGCCACACTTAAAAACAATTTTTAAGCCTCTCTTCCTCACCTTGCCACAGCACAGCTGCAGTCCTGTGCAATGTTCCCTCTAAGCTGTAGAGTCTTGAGAGCAAAAATTCTACTTTGTGAGCTCCTGGCATAAAAGTTGTGAGTGAGTGATTTGGCTACTGCGTAAATTAGTTTGCTCTGGAGCCATCCTCCCCGAGCGAAGACAAAAATCTGTGAGCCAGAGGCTAAAAAACTGTGAGCTAGCTCACACTAACTCAGCTTAGAGGGAACACTGGCTCCTGTGCACATTTACCTGAGAGTAAGTTCCATGCAACCCAGTGATCGCATTTCCTTGTCAACATGGCTGCCGCCCCATTTCCACCATTCGCTCATGGGTCCTAACACACTTCCCCTCCACATTCCTGACACACTTTCTAGCTGGGCCTTTACATGCCCCACAATGCTCCTCATCTTATAAGATCTTCTGTTTCTAGGAGGCGAATCAGTATGCACAACCAACCCACAGTGCAATCTGAGGTGGGTTTATGTGGAAGTAAGCCTCACTGACTACAATGTTACTTCCAAGGGACCATGGATTAGGATTATACCCTAAAAGACCTTTTAAAAAATGACCAGTTTAGAGTGCCCCCCCCAGATCCAACTTCATCCAAACTGTAGCCATTTTTTCCACTCTGAGGACTCTGTCTCTTAATAAGAGTATGTTGCTCTCTTCAGTTTTGGGGAGAATAATTTGGCCATGCTACTCACAAAATGCCTTAAAATGCCTTTAGTCTTCTTTTCAGACACCCCTCTGGTCTGACTGTGTAGAAAAGATTCAAATACAGAAAGGGGAGGACTCTGTCTCTTAATAAGAGTATGTTGCTCTCTTCAGTTTTGGGGAGAATAATTTGGCCATGCTACTCACAAAATGCTTTAAAATGCCTTTAGTCTTCTTTTCAGACACCCCTCTGGTCTGACTGTGTAGAAAATATTCAAATACAGAAAGTCAGCTTGCTTTGGTCTTTGAAAGGTAGAACTTCACAGGGGTTCAAAGCCATTCTGAGCAACCTCTATTTTTTCTCCCCTTCATGAGCAATTACTGGGTGTGGAGGACTCTGGAAGAGACCTATCAGCCTTCCGAGTTAGTCCTTTTGGAGTTTGCCTTTCTTGCCTGGTTAACTATGTCTGCCCAATTATGAAATAAAAACAAAACTGAACCATATCTGTGATGGGGCTTGGATTCCTTTGACTTTATAGCATCACTGCTGGTTATCTGAATCGGCTGCCCAGTGCATGAAGTGGAACATGGGTGGGTCTGATTAGAAAAATCTGGTTTAATTCTGCAAATCCTGCAGAAGATGGGGAGGGGGTGGAGGAGGCAAGTGAACACTAACCACTTGCTGAAGCATTACTGGAGAAGGATTTGAATAAAACTGAAACTGGGCAGATATTTCTGGAAGGGTGTGTGGTCCCCGCCTGGAGCAGTTGTTGCTTAGAGTGCATTTTGGAACAGGTTTTTGAGCTGATAGTTGAGCTTGAATTTTACGAATTGGATCGCAATCTTTTTCTGAGACTTAATGGGATTTTTGACTGTTTTTGAAGCATTCTGTTAGATCTGTAAGTGAGTGTTGGACCCTTAATTCTGCTCCAGAGAGTTGAGACATACTGGACCCTTGTGCTTCCTGCACTAAAGAGTCTCCTTTCCAAATTGAATGAGATTGGATCAAATTTTGGGGGGAAAGTATGAAAATGTGATTAGACATTTATGATTCTAGAATGTTGACTTTAACATTGTTCTGTCCTAGATGGATTTTATCCTATTTTGGAAGGGGCTAAATGAGGTCTCTTGTTTTACTTTAGCTCTGCCTTGGCTTTCACGCTGGGTTGGGTGGGATTCTAGAATCCTCACTTGCATTTTATTCAGTTGCACGATGGTAAACCTAATTTCATTGTTCACCTCTATCGGTGATTAGTAATATCCAACATTTCATGGATTTCTTCTGTACATTTCTGGGGATGGTCTGAAACCCAATCTCCTGACACCCTTGCCCCAGGCGCTTCTGGCATCTGATTTAATTTGGATGGCAGGAACGGACTCTCTAAATAAACACAACCTATTTAGGCGAATTTCCTAAAGCAAAGCTCTGGGCGTTGCAAGAAAGCATCAAGAGCTTATGAGAACAGGCACTCATTTTTCTATTGCTGCTTTCTTGAGCGCAGGAATACACAGGAGACCACCCATTCTCCCGCTCTCGTCTCTGGCTCAGCAGCACATCCATCTAATGCTGAGTGATGGGTTGCCAGGGGCCTCTGACACATTAGTGAATTAGGCTATTTATCCAAAAATAGTCCCTTATTCTGAAGCAGCCTATAAAGTCTAATCAGAAATTGGAATTGAGGGTTTGAAATACAAGAGTCTCTCTCTGTCATCAGTTAACACCAATTATTTACCCTTTAACAACATTATTTATTTTGATGTTTATACTGTGCTGTTCTCCCCAATAGGAATGCAAAGCAACTTACAATGTCCTTCTCCCCTGTTCCATTTTAGACCCACAACAATCCTGTGAGTCAAGGTAGGCTGAGAGGGACTCACCCAAGGTGAGCTTCCATGGCAGAATGGGGATTTGAACTTGGGTCCTCCGAATCCTAGTCAGATTCTCTAGCCACTACACCATATTGACTTTGCCCTAGGGCAGTGCTTCCAGTGTGGAAAGCATTTCACATACACTGTCTTGTTGTCATCCTTACAGTAGCCCTATCGGGAAGGTCATCATAATTGTCACCATATTGCAGAGAGGCCTAAGGCCACCTAGTGAATTCAGGGCTCTAGGGATCTCATAAATCATGGCGCATACATTTGGCAACCATGCAATACTTGTTCCCTAATTTAATTCCTTTTAAAGAAGAGCATCTGAGGATTTTTGGGCATGAGTCTGAAAATCCAAGCAGCATGTTTTCTGCTCCCAGGAAAAAGGTAACAGTAAATTAAGTAACTGAGCACCCAGCATCCTTCAGGTGCATCCAGAATCTAAGGTTGCTGCTTCATTTTGCAGAATGGTAGGTTTGGCCCATTAATATTGCAATCCTAAGAATGCTTGCCTGGGAGTAAGCCTCACTGAATAGACCTGAGTAGGATTAAACCAGGTTGAGATCGTTTAGATTTACTTCCAATTTCCCAGTGCCTTATTAGGGATTGAGTAGGTATTCCTGGGCTACTTCATGCGTAAGTTCTTAAAGTGAAAAGTGAATGCAATGAAGATAAATTCAGAACCAAGTATTCTGCATACATATACTGATCTGCATACATATACTAATACATATACTAATATATAGACTGGCAGCAGTTCCATACTGAATGTAAACTCAAGCCAGTCTGTTGGTGCTCAGTGTCTGAAATGGGCCTTCCCCAGTATGAATGTAAGCAATTATATTAATTATAAATATAAACAAAATTATATTAATTAGTTACCTCTGAGCATCCTTTAGTATCTTCTAGTGCTTACAACCAGAAAAGTTAAAGAACGGCAAAAGTGAACAGCATTTCTTCTTTTTTTCTGCTCTTTTTCATTTTGGGAAGAATTGCAGTGCAATCTATTGTAGAGTTCCTCCAAGCCTGTTGAGTTCACTGGAACAACTCTGCAATTACTTGTGCTGTTAGCACAGTGCAGCAGCCAAGAGGACTGTTGGACAGTTTTTGGGTCCATCTCTTGTATCAGCGAAAAAAGCCCAGGGCTTCAGGTGGTCCACTGCCTTGTTTGAAACATCTTAACCCATGCATTAGGCCTGTTCACTTTAGTGCACCAGCAAACTGTAACCCAGAGGGAGGCCATACAGCCAAGAGCATGGGTAAAAAGCACTTTAAATGAAATGCTGAGCCATTTGCAGTTTACTGTACCCTGTGCAGTGCATTATGCAATTCTCCTTTGGTAGCTTTGGGAAAGTCACTCCAAACAGGAGATGGAGCTGCCCTATACTGAGTCACACTCATGGTCAATCCAGGTCAGTCCTTCTACCTAGAGTGGCAGCCGCTCTCCAGAGTGTTGGGTATTACAAGTTGAAAACACTAAGTGTATCTGGGGTTAAATGTTTGTTTATGTTACTCACAGGAAGTCACATGTTTCTCATGTAACCAATGTTCTTTAGCTGTAGGATGTCCGGGAATTTTCTCCCTGATCTAGGAATTTGATTGGGACTAAAGTGTCAAGGTATATTACCATTTTATGGCTTCTCCTCCCGTTTTTGTTTGGTGTTCTGAAGAACAAGAAGAGTAGCCATACTCTCTCTCTTCTAGTTTTGTCTTTGTAGAGTAAGGATGTAGCCGATTTAGCTCTGTTGTTATTTTCATCCCAGTTACCCTCCCCATGCTAGAATTTAGTAAAAACTTTATATTTTAATCACACATGGACTCTCAGTCTGAATTATTTTACTCTGGCTCTGCTGGACTATCTTATCTCTGCTAAATACCATTTTTTCAATATCTCACTATCACCCAACACAGAGCCTCACAATGTGGAGGCTCCTCTATTTGCAGATTGTCAGTATTGACCAATTGCAAGGGTAACTTGCCCTGAGCAGTTTTTTTTAGAGGAAAGGTGGCATATAAATGTGCTCAATGAGTATAAATAATGGAGATCATGCAGGTGGAGCATTTTGAACATTCCCAGAGTGCTAGAAAATAAATGTATTGCTGCTACTGTGGCAGCTGAAGGACCAATTCCTAATTGAGAGGCGTGACTGATAAGTTGTTGGCAGTTCCTGTGGGTTAGTTGATGTTGAGTACAAGGTGGTGATCTTGTGTGTGGGACACAGAACTAGCACAGGATGATTTCCTCTAGAGCAAAAAAAACATGATCGTGTCTAAGTGCTGCCAGTCACTCACTTGCCTGCTGCAGGCTGTTTGGAAAAGCCATTCCAACTCCTCTGTGTTCCCCCCCTTTAAATGGGGAGACAAAAACCTTTCCAATTTTTCAGCAGTGGGGGAGGTGGGAATCCAGGTCCCCTCCTTAGCATCTGGCCCATAGACACAGGGAAAGAAATGGCTCAAGTTTTGGGTCAAGCTTCTTGGCAAGGTGATGGACCGGAGAAAATTATTCTGCATGAACGAGCATGACATGCTGACCTCTGTCAATTCAACATTTCTGAACAATTTGACTCAGTGAAGTAAATTTCATAGGACTTTGTGCCCAATATGCAAGTAAGCCTCACTTTATTCAATGAGAACATCTCTGCTAGGTATATCGAGGATTGCATTCTTATGCCTACTCAGTCTATAGAGTTTTTAGTAATGACATTGAGTCCTGTTTCCATTTAAAAATGTCAGTCCAGCTCATGTATATCATCTACTGTATGGAGGGGCTACTTGAAACTGAACTGTGTGAAGGCAGCTCTCTGTGTCAAAGGACACCTTCCTTGGTGGGGATTTCAACTGTGGATCCCCACAGAAGGCATTTCACCATACGGATGAAATCCCTCTTTATTTTGTGTCAGTAGGGCCTGTGTGTCTGTGCTTCCATAAATGTCTGTACTATCTCTAGCATTACAGTTGCTAAGGAAATCATGCAGGGACAAAAAAGGGAAAGAAAACTAAACCTAACAAAGAAATCCAAAACCAAACAAAGGTTTAGTGGAAAAGAGGGCCAATATTAAAACCTATTCATAAAAAGAAGTACATAAATACATGTACTTTTTATGAATAGGTTTTTTATTTGGCCCTCTTTTCCACTAAACCTTTGTTTGGCTAAGGAAATCATATCATCCCATCCCATCCTATCTTAGAGACTAACAAGATTTTGACTTTTGAAAGCTTATATGCCAAAATTCCCGTTGCTCTTTAAGGTGCTCCTGGACTCCGATCTAGCTCTTCTCCTGCAGATCAAGAGGGCTGCCCTCTGGAAGTGTCCCATCCCTTGCTTTCTTTACAAATGAGCAGGAGGTTGCTTATCTTGCCTCCAAGCAGGGACTAACAGAAGCAGGGCGAAGAAGTCTTAACTGGGGAAATGGTGCAGGGGGGAAAAATTACCTCCCACCTTGAAACTGATCCCTCATCTGCTTTTCTGGAATGCTAGAAGTAACACTGAGATTATAGTGCTCTCATAGGGTCTGTCTCTGTCTGCCTTTCTACCTTTGTGTTCCTGATTGCAGCGCACAGAAATTAAGGTGACATAGCAGATGCCAACTAAATCTGGAAAGGGATAGGTGGCATTGGTCTCCTCCACCCCCACCCTTCAATTTCTGCAACAGTGCCCTTTTCTTTGCCCACATATGAAAGCAAGTCATTTCGCTCTGGTTAGCTGCCGTGCTAGCTGCTCCAAGGCGGAATGCCAAGCTTTGTACTACCTGAACTACAGTGATGCCTGCTACATGCCAGTGTATACAAGCCAAAGGGCTTTGCCTCCTTAGTGCAACCTAAGAGAGAACAGGCTAACAAACTGGAGCTTTTGCTCCCTGTCTCAGTTTCCTGTGACTGTCTTGAATTGTAAACCAGACAACCAGACCACAGAATAGTGGCCAAATCCAAATCCTTCCTCTGTTATCAACTGTGATTTGAATATATCTATATAATAATTATATTAAAGAGCTCTGTGATTGGTAGTTAACATCTGACTGCACATTCTTCCCACATATGCAAAATTAACATGTCAAGGAGAACATCTTATGTTGGGGTTATTTTATGTATGGGAGCATTCAGATATTCAGCACACACACATTTCGTGGTGCAGTTTGAAATAGCACAGCCCAGCATTATGGGGTTTCTGTTCATCTGTTTCATCCAACTCTCGGGGACTGCATTTGTCAGCCATGTTTTGCTGCATGCGATATTTTGTGTGCATCCACACAAATGTGGCCCTGGAAAAAACACTTTGCTTCAATGCCTCAGTAGTGGCTCTAAAAGAATATCACAATCATATTATCTTTAATTTTGCCTTGCTGCTCACTCACCCCCAAATAATGCACAGTCCCAGGCCTATTTAAACCTAGCATGCTTGTGAGCCTTCGTTTCAGGAGAAACCGGCTGTCCCTTGGCTGTGAATGTGACTCCAGGGAATGGGGATTTTCCTTGTAAGTCTCTTCTGGCTGACAGTTTGAAGTGTGGCTCCTAAGATAACAGCCATGTTCTTCTACTGTCTCAGCCCTCTCTTCATCTTTGGCCTGCCTCTTGTCAACTTGAATTGGATTGCATTTTTTTTAAAAAAAAACATGTATGTTCAAAGTGCATGATGTGTGCTCTGTGTTAACCAATGTTCATTCTGTTGGAAAACATTTATCAGTTATTAAAGGTGCCCCTGATTAATGAGGACAGCAGATTCTTTATTTTTTAAAAAAGCACACTCAACCGGCTGTTCTCCTACTCCATCTGCTTGGCACTCCAGAGAACTATGGAAAGGGAGGGTGAGTTAAGAATTGTGCAGGCTGGAAAAAGCACCAGAGGAGGGCAGGCAGATGTGCCAGTCCTCCCCCCCCCCACACTCTGCAAAGGTGAACCAAATGGTTTTATTTATATATCTGTACATTAATAAACTAAGATTTCTTTAAGTTGCAGCCCTAGTATGTATTGGGAGAGGCTTTTTGAAGTTCCTAGGGTGTTCTTCTCACTGCATCTGCAACGCTGAGTCCACAACCTTCCAATCAAGCAGGCAATGACTGGCTCTTTTGGGGAGGAATGTCTAGGACCAGGTGAAGAGGAAATGAGGGGAGAGGTTAGCTGCTGAAGGCTTTTTTTGTAGGCTGACCTAGCAGGGAAAAGGGCAGTTTAACAGAAGAATTGAGCTGCCATTGTCTCTATCTCTCCCCCCCCCTTCGCATTTATCTTGCCGGCCATTGCTTGTCAATTTCCCGCGCCCGCACTAACAACTGGGCTTCCGAATCCGCCTTCCTCTTGTGCCCGCTGTAGAGCTGGGCAGGTGCAGATCACAGTGGGAAATGTCGGTTGGTCCGGAGCGAAGGGTGGTTTGGGAAGAGAGGGAGGAGAGACGTTCATTAAAGTTGATTTAATAATGAGAGGCATTTGGGAAAGGGAGGGATGTCGCTCACTGATTTATTGTGTTTGGGGGGTTTAGCAGCGCCGCTAATTGCTTTGCCGCCGTTCTCTGTCAAAAGCGGTGGCTGCTGACTCGTCCGTGCAGAAAAGCGGGAGATGAGGGGGATTTATCCCAGGCTTCCCCTTCTATAGCGACAAGCTGACACGTCCGTGGCTTGGTTTTGTTTTCATTTTATTATTGTTTGTAAAGAGACCGACTGGATTCTGGGGGAGAAGACACCGAGAGAAACCCTTTCTTTGCTTAAACGGCAGTTGTTTGTTGCTTTCGAACAATGGCTTCGCTTGTAAAGAGACAATGGCGATGCTAGATTTACTGTAATCAAACATAATTATAAGCCTGGTATGTGTTCAGCACAGCGGCTCAGCCGGTCCTAAACAGCTAGTTGGAAACCGATTGTTCTCTAAAAACGGTTCTTTCTTCAGGGGGTGGGGGTGGG